>NC_058132.1:547829415-547854255 GCF_016433145.1 Gracilinanus agilis | reverse complement strand
GGAGTAGAAACACAGAAGAAAAACAACTGCTTAAACACATGGGCTGATGGGGTTATTATTGGGGATATAGATGCTAAACAATAGCTCTAGTCCAATTATCAATAATATGGAATTAGGTCTTAATCAATGATGCATGTAAAACCCAGTGGAATTGTGCATTGGCTACTGGGTTGGGGTGGGGGAGTTTGGGGGAGAGGGAAAGAACATAAAACATTTAATTGTGGGAAAATATTAAATTATTTGTTTAAAAAAGCACAGCTAAATATATATATATATATATATATTTATATATATATATATATATACAAGTATTTTTCCTTATTATATCTTTGGGGTATAAATCCAGCAGTGCTATGGCTAGATCAAAGGACATGAATTATTTTAAATCAGTTTGCACATAATTCCAAATTGCTTTCCAGAATTGTTGGACCAATTCACAACTCCACCAGCAGTGTATTAGTGTCCTGATTTTGTCACATCCTCTCCAACATTTATCACCTTTCTTTGCTGCCATATTGAACAATTTGCTAGGGGTGAGGTGGTAACTCAGAGTTATTTTTATTTCCATTTCTCTAATCAAGAGGGATTTAGAACCCTTTTATGTGCTTATTGATAGTTTTGATTTCTATCTGTGAAAACTGCCTATTCATATCCTTTGACCATTAGTCAATTTGGGAATGGCTTGATTTTTTATAATTTTGTACTTAGTTCCTTATATGTTTGGGAAATTAAACTTTTGTTAGAGTTTTGTTATAATATTTTTCAGTGTGTTGCTTTCCTTTGAATTTTGCTTAAATTTGTTTTGTTTTTACAAAACCTTTTTTTAAATTTGATGTAGTCAAAATCATTCATTTTATATTTTATAATTTTCTCTCTTTCTTGCTTGGTCTTAAATTCCGTCTTTTCACACAGATCTGACAGGTATACTACTATGGTCACCTAATTTATTTATGTTTTTACTCTTCATATTTAAATCATTTACTTTTTTTGAATTTCCTTGGTATTAGTTGTGAGATGTTGATCTAAACCTGATTTTTCCCATACTTTTTTCCAATTTTCCCATCAGTTTTTGTCAAATACTGAGTTCTTGTCCTAAAATCTGGGATCCTTGTGATTATCAAATACTATCTCGCTTAAGTCATTTACCCCTAATCTATTCCAATGATCCACACTTCTGTCTCTTAGCCAGTACTATATTGTTTTGATGACCACTGATTTACACTGCATTTAAAAATCTGGTACTACTAGGCCTCCATCCTTCATAATTTTTTTCACTATTTCCCTTGATAGTTTTGATCTATTGTTCTTCCAGATGAAATTTGTTATATTTTTCTGATTATATTAAAAATATTTTTTGGTAGTTTGATAGTCATGGCACTAAATGAGTAGATTAATTTGGGTAGAATTGTCATTTTTTAATATTTGTTCATCCTACTCATGAGCAATTAGTGTTTTTTTTCCAATTACTTAGATATAGTTTTAATTGTGTGCAAAGTGTGTTATAGTTGTGTTCATAATTCCTGTGTTTATCTTGGCAGATTGATTATCTAGAGTGGTTTAAATAGAGTTTCTCTTTCTAACTCTTGCTGCTGGGTTTTGTTGGAAAAATATATAAATGCTGATGATTTGTGTGAGTTTAGTTTGTATCCTGCAACTTTACTAAAGTTGTTTATTATTTCCACTAGTCTTTTACTTGATTTTCTGGGATTCTCTAAGTATACCATCATATCATCTGCTAAGAGTGGTTATTTAGTTTTCTCATTGCCTACTTTAATCCCTTCAGTTTCTTTTTCTTCTCTAATTGCTATTTGTGTTTCTAGTACAATATTAAATAATAGAGATGATAATGGGCATCCTAAGTTCATTCCTGATCTTTTTGTGAAGTCTTCTAACTTGTCCCCATTGCAGATGATACTTGCTGATAGTTTTTAATTTATATTCTTTATTATTTTGAAGAAGAGCCCTTCTCTTCCTATATTTTCTAGTGTTTTAGTATTGTATTTTGTCAAAGGCTCTTTCTGCATCTGAAATAATCATGTGATTTCTGTTCATTTGATTATTGATATGATCAATTATGTGGATGGTTTTCCTAATATTAAACTATTAATTTCCTAATATTAAAATATTAAACTTGCATCCCTTATATAAATCCCACCCAGTCGTAGCAAATAATCCTTGTGATAACTTACTGTAGCCTTTTAGCTAGTATTTTATCATCTATGTTCATTAAGGAGATTGGTCTCTAGTTGTCTTTCTCAGTTTTTGGTTTGCCTGGCTTTGGAATCAGTACCATAAAAATAATTTGGTACAACTCCCTTTTTTTGCTTATTTTGCCAAATAATTTGTATAGTACTGGGATTAGTTATTCTTTAAATGTTTGATAGAATTCACTTGAGAATCCCTCTGGCCCTGGAGATTTTTTCTTAGGGAGTTCCTTAATGGCTTGTTCATTTTTTTCCTGATATAAGATTATTTAAGTATTCTATTTCCTCTTTTGTTAATGTAGGAAATTTATGTTTTTTGTAAATATTCACCCATTTCACCTAGATTGTCATATTTATTGCCATATAATTGGGAGAAATAGTCTTTAATAATTACCTTAATTTCCTCTTCATTAGAAGTGATATCACCCTTTCCATCTTTGAAAATGTTAATTTGATTTTCTTCTTTCTAGTTTTCTGTTTAGATTAACCACTACTTTATCTATTTTATTTGTGTTTTTTTTAAGTACCAGTTCCTACTCTTATTGATTAGTTCAATTGTTCTTTTACTTTTAATTTTATTAATTTCTCCTTTGATTTTTAGGATTTCTAATTTAGTTTTTAACTGGAGAATTTTAATTTGTTCACTTTCTTGCTTTTAAAGTTCTAAGTCCAATTCACTGATCTCCTCCATCTCTGCTTTCTTGATATAGACACTTAAGGATATAAATTTTCCCCTGAGTACTGCTTTGACTATATTCCAAAGAGGAAGCTAAGATGGCAGTGGAGTAATAGGAGCTTTCTGAATCTTTTTCCAACTGATCATTGTAGAGTGTCTCAAAAAGACAGGATTCAAAATCAGAGTAATAAAGGGGCATTCCCACTGGATGCAGCTTTAGAGGTAGGCAGTGTTTGGGGATTACAGTATAATACAAAAAATTATGCTTATTAAAGGGGAAGCTGATCACCCCTCTCCCATACCACATATGACAACAGAATCAGATCAAGGACCAGGGCAATCTCTAAATTCTCCAGGGCTGGCTGAAGGAACCACAGACTTACCCCTGAGGACAGTGCAAGACCTTGACAGCAAGACTTCAGACCTAAAGCTAAAGAATGCAGAGCCAGAGCAGCAAAGTTTTGAGATTGGGCAGAGATAAGGCTACCCACAGCAGAGGCAGCAAGGACTGAAAAATAGCCTCAGAGGAAAATACTTTAAAGCACATTACCCAAAGAACTGTCTGCCCATCTCACTCAGATTTCTGACTGTGAAGGGAAGATACTAAGAAGGCACAGTCCTATGAGATAGAAGATAAGAAAGCAATGTCAACCAACATGCAGGAACACCAGTCGACAAGTAGCAAAAGAAATAAGCAGCAGCAAAAAAAGCTTTTGATCCTGGATAATTTCTATGAAGGAAAATAGCAAAATACAGAAGCCAGAGATTGACAAGCAATCCAAACTTATCCCCCCAAAATAGAAATTGGTCACAAATTCTGAAGAAAATCAAAAAGGAGATCAAGAACCAAGTAAGAAAGATAGAAAAAATGGGGATAAAAGTGGGAAAAAGAAAGGAAAAATAATGAAAAAATAAAAGAACAGCTTAAAAGACAAAATTGCCCCAATGGAAAAAGAGGCACAGAAATCAAAGGAAGTAATAACCAAATTGGAGACCAGAATGGACCATTTGGAAAAGCAATATAGATCAAACAAAAAGGGAAAATCAAAATATCATAGCTGAAAACCAATCATTAAAGACTAGAATTGGGCAAGTAGAAGCTAATGATCTCACAAAACAGAGAAAATTAACAAAGCAAAATAAAAAAGAGGAAAAAATAGAAGGAAACATGAATATCTCATTGAAAATACCACTGATCTGGAAAACAAGTCTAGAACAGACAATTTGAGAATTATTGTTCTACCTGAAAGCCTGGGGAAAAAATGCCTTGATATTTTATTACAAGAAATTATCCAAGAAAATTTCCTTAATATTCTTGAATAAAAGGGCAAAATTGACATTGAAAGAATACATAGATCACCCCCTACAGTAAATCCTCAAAAGACAATCCCCAGGAATATAATAGCCAAAATCACAATCCTCCAGGCCACAGAGAAAATATTGCAAGTGGACAGGAAGAGACAATTCAGATATCGTGGAGCCCCAGTCAGAATTACACAGGATCTGGCATCCTCCACACTAAAGGACCACAAGGCTTTTTTTACTTTTACTTTTATTAATTTCTCCTTTGATTTGTAGTATTCAGGAAGTCAAAAGAATTGGGTCTACAACCGAGAATCACTTACCAATCAAAACTGAATAGTTTCAAGGGAAATTATGGACATTTAACAAAACAGAAGATTTACAAGCATTCCTAAGGAAAAGACCAGAACTAAATGGAAAATTTGATGTCCAAATACAAAATTCAAGAGAATCATACAAAGGTAAGCAAGAAAGAAGGGAAAAAAATTTAAGGGCTTCAGTAAGGTTAAATTATTGATTATATTCCTATGTAGGAAAAAAATATCTGTGACTTGAAAATTGTTTTCATTATCATAGTAGATAGAAGAATTATTCATAGGCAGAAGTTATGGTACTAAGTCATTTCTGATGAAGTGCCAAAAAAAGTAGGGGGAAAGAGGATTGTACTAAAAGAAGCTTAAAGGAAGAATAAAAATTAGATAAATTATACCACATAAAGAGATGTGGTGAGTGATATTGTAGAATACTATTATAAGAAGTGGAAGAAGAGAGTGCTAATAGGTACTATTTAAATCTTACTCTCAGTGGAATCAATTCTGAGAGGGAAGAGCATCTATATCCATTGGGGTATAGAATTCTAAGGGAAGCTGAGAGAAAATAAGGAAGAGGAGGAGTGGGGCTGGGATTATTAAAAGGGAGGGAGGTTGGTGGTGGAGTCAATTAACAGACCTTAAAGAGAAATAAGAGGGGGATATCATAACTCTGAATGTGAATGGGATGATCTTACCCATAAAACAGAAGCAGATAACAGAACGGATTAAAAACCAAATCCTACAATATGTTGCTTACAAGAAAAACACATGAGGCAGGTATACCCACACAAGGTAAAGGCAAGAGAATAAAGCAAAATTTATTGGGCATCAACTGAGAAAAAGAAGGCAGGAATTCAATCATGATATCTGACAAAGCCAAAGTAAAAATAGATCTGATTAAAAGACATAGGGAAGATAATTATATCCTGATAAAAGGTAGTATAGACAATGAAGAAATAGCAGTACTCAACATGTATACACCAAATTGTATAGGGTCTAGATTTTTAAAAGAGAAACTATTGCAGCTTAAGGAGGAAAGAGATAGTAAAACTATACTAGTGGGAAAACTCAAACTTCCTCTATCAGATCTAGATAAAGCAAACCAAAAAATAAATAAGAAAGAAGCAAGTGATGTGAATGAAATCTTAGACAAATGATAGTTAATACATGTCTGGAGAAAATTAAATAAGGATAAAAAGGAATACACCTTCTTTTCAGCAGCACATGGTATAGTCACAAAGAATGGCCATGTACCAGAGCATAAAAACATTGCAAACAAATGCGAAAAATTAGAAATAATAAATGGCTGTATCCCATAGATTTTGACATGTTGTTTCCTCATTGTCATTCTCCTCAATAAAATAAGTCATTGTTTCTATGATTTGTTCTTTGACCCACCAGTTTTTAAGAACTAGATCATTAATTTTCCAATGAATTTATTTGCCTCTTCATGAGTCATTATGATTGTTATTGTATTATGATCTGAAAAAATTGCATTTATTATTTCTGCTTTTCTGCATTACCTTGCAGTGTTTTTATGCCCTGGTATATGGTCAATCTCTGTTTATGTACCATGTGCTGTATAAGTATATTCCTTTTTATCGCTTTTCAATTTTCTCCAGATATCTAATAGCTCTAATTTTTCCAATATTTCATTCACTTCCTTACTTCTTTCTTACTTATTTTTTAGTTTGATTTATTAGTTCTGATTGGGGAAGGTTGATGTCTCCCAATATGGTTTTACTATTGATTTCCTCCTTAAGCTTCTTTAGTTTCTCCTTTAAAAATCTAGATGCTATACCATTTGGTGAATATATATTAAGTAGCTATATTTCTTCATTTTTTATGCTGACTTTCATTAAGATGTAATTTCCTGGGGCAGCTGGGTAGCTCAGTGGAGTGAGAGTCAGGCCTAGAGACAGGAGGTCTTAGGTTCAAACCCGGCCTCAGCCACTTCCCAGCTGTGTGACCCTGGGCAAGTCACTTGACCCCCATTGCCCACCCTTACCAATCTTCCACCTATGAGACAATACACTGAAGTACAAGGGTTAAAAAAAAAAAAAGGAAAAGATGTAATTTCCTTCCTCATATATTTTAATCACATCTATTTTTACTTTAGCTTTATCTGAAATCATGATTACTACTCCTGCCTTTTTTGTCTCGGTTGCAACCTAGTACATTCTTCTCCAACCTCTTACCTTTAACCTGTGTATATCTACCTGCCTCATGTATTTCTTGTAGAAAACATGATAGGATTCTTATTTTTAATCCATTCTGCTATCCACTTCCATTTTATGGGTGAGTTCATCTCATTAGCATTCACAGTTATGATCAACATCTGTGTATTCCCCTCCATTTTGACTTCCTCCTTTAATCCTAACCTTTCTCCTTTCCCTCTTATCCTCCTATCCAGTGTTTTGCTTTTAATCAGTCTCCCCATTTTCTTCTTCCTTATATTACTTCCCTTCCTACCACCTCCATTCTTATTCACCTTTTACTTTAAAAGATCCTGGGGGAACCTTTAGATGCTTATTATACAGCCCCCAGGAATCCTACAGATGGAGGTGGGATACTATGGGAGGTATTGATGAAACTTCTTATCTGAATGCCAAGCTAAGTTTACTTAGAGGCTATTTCTGTGATCTTGCTGCTTCCTGAAAACTGGATGGAATCTGCTAATATGAATGAGCAGTTTACTGGTTCCCACATATTGTTATTAACTAATGAGTGAGTGGTTATTTCCCTCAATTAGTAATAGAATTGAATAATAACTTCAAGGATGGTGACCCTTGATCTCTATCTCTGACTGCAATTTGATGGATTCACTCAGAATATCAATGATTGTGAAGTTATCTTCACCAGTTGCCAGGTGGATCTCTAACAGACAACTTCCTGAAATTCTGAGAATAAACCAGGTCTGTCATGGTTTTCTTATGACAACTATTTAATAGTATCTGGTAATGTAAAGGAAAGCATTGGGAAGAATTGTGAAGGAGAGAGGGATTAAGGAGGATCCTAAACCTTTAACTAAATATGTTGATTATAAAGCAGCTGATATCTTGAAGCTTGCTTGGCCAGTTGTCTGGCCAGGCCAATGGCCTGACCCCAAAGCTTGAAGGTTTTTCTCACTTCTCTATGATTTGGCTTTTTTAGTTGATTTTCTGGCTGGTATTTATGCTGGTATGTTGGTGTTGATATTATAGATGTTGTTTAATAATGATGCTGGATGCTGGCATACACAGCACAATCTATCAGCTGTTTAAGCACCTAACCCTAGATATAAGACAATCCTGAGATTACCCCACCTCCCAACAAAATCTCTAGATTGAGATCCTGATGTACTGATATTTCCGGCTTTTGTAGTCAAATCTCAATTGACTTTTGGTCTCATGCCAACTCAAAATGCCCTCACTGCATTCTGTGTTTCAAACAAGTAACTAGCATTCATGCTTATCCAACATAGCTTCCTGCAAAAGTATTTACATACTATAGGGCCCTTTGAATTCCCACCAACCTTTCCCCTCCCTTGTGTTACTCCCCTCCCAACACCTCATTTCATATTACCGTTCTACTTCTCTATAGGACAAAATAATTTTCTGTACCCCAACAGATCTGACTGTTCTTCCCTCTCTGAACCAATTTCAATGAGATTAAGGTTTTACTATTACTTGTCACCAACTTCTTCTTCCCTCCTTCCTTATTGAAATCCTTAATTTATTTTCACTTTCTTATTTACCATTTTGTGTTTCTCTTGAATTCTGTATTTGGGTATCAAATTCTCTGTTTAGTTCTGATCTTTTTTTTCAAGAGTGCTTGGAAATCTTCTATTTTATTAAATGACCATACTTTCCCCTGAAAGAATACAGCCAGTTTTTCTGAGTAGTTGATTGTTTGTTGTAGACCCAGTTCCCTTGCCTTCTAGAATATTCTATTCCATGCCTTCCAGTCCTTCAGTGTGAATGCTGCCAGATCCTGTGTAATCTTTTATTTTTTCCCCAAGCTAAATAGGTTTATTTAGAGGACGCCTACATCACAATAAAGCTAGACTCTGGTCCCATTGGAATCAGATACCGTGAATCTTTGAAGATGGCCTTTTTTAATAGAGAGAAATCTTATAACATAACAAAAAAAATAGAAAAAGATGCTCATATCTTTCATATAGGCCATTCTTAATTAGTGATGCAAGTGCTGATTGACCTAGTGAATGCAAAAGAAGATCACTTTGGGTAGTAGCTTAAGTCCATTATTATTGTTGATTTTTCAAAGGCCTTTGCACTCTTGGTGTCTTTTACTGACACTATTAGGAGTCAGCAGTTTGTAAAAATAAGAGGGGCCCTCCTCCTGTGTGACTATCTTGGGTTTCAAACTGAAGTAGGCCTCTGCCTATTTACTCAAGGCAGTACTCCCCCTCCTTCCTGACCAATTTGAGCTTGCACCCAGAGAAGAATTAGTAGACTTGGTAGCAACTTTTGGCTATAGGCTTAAGGTCAAAAGGTGTAAAGATTTGATACCACCCTAAACTGTAACTTTCTTAGTTAATCCCTACAATTTTATAAAGCAAACTGTATCACTTTGAATATTCACTCAAAACTAATGATTATGTTGATAAAATAATCATAAAGGCTAATTACTATTATAAACATAAAAGGGGCTATGGGTTTTACACTCACATTATGCCTCCTCTGATGCAAAGAGAGGTGTAAGCATCTTTTATTAGATCATTCACAATCTAGGGGTGATACAGGCGTTTCAGTATAACAATCAATTTGTGAGTGGGTACACATGTTAAAACAAGGATATTGATCAAAGTTAGTTGTTACCTTCATAAATGTTAATACAATAAAATACTAATATATATCTATAATGTGTAAGTAAAGTTGAAAGCAAACATGAGAATGAAAATATTTGTCAGGGTCACATAGTAGTGTGACTAGGAATATAAATAATTCCCCACAGTCACTAGAGTCTCCATGTACTTCTTGCAGGTGTCTTGCTTCTTCCAGGGCAATAAATTTAGTACAACATCAATTTTTGTGAATCCAGTCTGCTAGTTTAGTCCCTAGGTAGGTCACAGTGACTCCATCTTTTTGTTGATGTTGTAGACACAAAGTGCTGCTTCAAAGAAAAAGAATCCCACCAGATGACTCCATTTGAAAAAGTGACTCAAATTTGTCTCCAACAGCATGCAGAGACTGATGCAGGTTAGATGCAGTGCTCTCCCCTGGGTGTGTTTCACAATTACAGTCCTTCTTTAGCTGGTAATTCATACAATTTGTTACCAAGGCTAGCATAGTTGGAGTTGGGACTGGTGCCAAGTGGGTGGATAACTATTGTGTCTTTGTCTTTTTTATTTTCATTGCTGTCTCCATGGGTGATAGGTGATGATTGTCTATATGACTTTTCCACCTCCTGCCTCAGTGTCCCCCATAGCACTTCCAGTGACTTTCATTACCTAAGCAGAGTCTTCTTCTGCCTTAAGCTGAAAACAGTTCTCTTTCTTGATAGAGAGCTTTCTGGGCACTTAGATTAGGCATAAGAGAAACTGGACCAGAAAAACCACAGCAGTTCCTGTATCCTTTCCCGTCTTCTAATTCAGGATTGTTAGGGGGACACATCTGTGAGATTTTGTCAGTTCAATTAAGTCTTTGCCTGACAAAAAGATTTAAGCAAGCCTACATTTGGTGACTACTGGGAGTTGGGGGAAACCCTCAGGTAATGAGTGGTCATGAGTGCTTTCACAAGAGAAATCTTAGTGAGCACTGTTAAATTGCTTCACAGTCTCTCCAAAGATTGGAAACATTACTGATAGTCAGTTGTCCCAGTGTAATCCTATTTGGTGTCCCATGATATCTGAATTGTTTCTTTCTGGCAGCTTGCAATAACTTTTCCTTGGCTTAGGACTTCTTTACTTTGGCTATGACATTCCTGGGAGTTGTCAATTGGGGATTTAATGCCAGAGGTTATCTGTGGATTCTTTCAGTTTCTATTTTACCCTCATATTTAAGGATTTCAGGACAGTTTTCTTGGATAATTTCCTATAGTATGATGTAAAGGCTTTGCTTATTCTTTCTTTTTTTGGTCATGATTTTCAGGAAGTCCAATGATTCTTAAATTATCTCTCCTGGATTTATTCTCCAGGTTAATTGTTTTCTCAATGAGGTATTTCATTTAATCTTCCATTTTTACATTCTTTTAATTTTGTTTTATTATGTTTTGGTGTCTTGTGAGGTCATTAGATTCTAATTATCCAATTCTAATTTTTATAGACTGAATTTATTCCATGGCCTATTGATTCTCATTTACATTTTGGTCCATTTTTTCTTTCAAGTTACTCTTTTCTTCTGATATTTTGTGTCATTTTCTAGCAGATCAATTCTGGCTTTCAATGCCTGTGCCTCTGTTTCCAGATATCCTATTTTGCTTTTCAGGCTACTATTTTGCTTTTGTCATTTTTCCTCAACAAATCTTATTTGATTATTAAATTCTGCATTTAAGTTCCTCCATAGCCTGAATCCAATTCTCTGTTCTGTTTTTTTTTTTTTTGGAGGGGGGATTATTTGTTTTTTGAGGCTTTGCTTGATGTTTCCTGGATCTTGTTCTCATCCACTGGTTCTGTTTTTTGGTCCTTACCCCCAAAGAAGTTTTCCATTGTAGTTTTTATTCCTCCTCATTTATTCATTTTATTTATTTATTTATTTGTTTGTTTGTTTTTTCTTCTGCCCTATGGTCTATATATAATTGCCTCTCTGTTGGTTTACTGGATCAGAGTGTTTGAGCTTTTCTGCCCTGAGGCCAGATCTTGTGACTTTTTGCTTCAGAGGTCAACTGAAGCCTCCCATATACTTATGTACTAACACATAGATGAAGGGATACCATAGCAAACAATTTTTCATACAACTATATTGGTCTTCATACCTTTGTTTTAACCCACTGATTTCTTCAAACCTTTGAGAAGTATATAATTCTTTCTATATATTCAGTTTTACCTGAATAAAGAATGGAAGTCATGTTTGATCCACAACAATTAGTTAAAGGTTCAGAGAAGGTTAATGCTTCTGATTTAGAAGTACTGAGTGGCCTATTGCTATTAATCTCACCTAGATATTATGTCTTTTAAGAATATTTTTAGGAAAAATGGGGACCATGCTAAGCACAGCAGAGAGCTTTTGCTGGGAAAGTGTTAATATAATTTTCCTCAAGAAGTGATATTTTAATACTTCTTTTTTTAGTTATGTGACCCTGGGCAAGTCATTGAATCCCCATTGCCTAGCCTTTACCACTCTTCTAGCTTAGAATCAATATTGATTTTAAGACAGAAGGTAAAGGTTGTTTTTTTAAAGAAAAATTTATATTATGCATACACACAGATGAATATGTGTATTATGATAAAAGGAAGAAAAATATTTAATCTAAAATATCTAAGAGTAAATGATGGCACATTTTCATAGTTTTTGAAAATAGTTTCCTCTAAAAAATTCTAAACTGAAAAATTAAAAACTCAGTATGGATTTGGAGAAGAGCTTATCTAAAGAGAAGATATTGTTTTGACTATTTTTATAAAGGAAAACAAACACATTTTTTAAAAATATGCAAACAAGATCTCTAATAATATGTTTAAATTTCTAATAAAGTAAATCTTGTTTCCATATCACTTTTTCTTATTATAAGTGGTAAAATTAATTTCATTACAAAATCCAACAGACAAGTATCATAATTTTCAGCATTAATTTCTGAGGAAGAGTTTAATGTAGGTATTTAGTTCAGTTTTTCCCAAAATCTTTTCTATGTTTGTATGGATACAATTATTCCTTAGAAATGATTTAAGGGCCATCAAACTGTACATACCCTTTTACCCAGGAATATCACTACTAGGTCTATTTTCCCAAGAGATTAAAAATGGGGAAAATGGGCATCATTGTACCAATAGATTTATATCAGTTCCTATTGTGGTGGCAAAGAACTGGAAACTGAATGGATGTCCATTGATTGAGGAAAGACAATAATGTGCTATAACTGGAGTGAAATACGTGTGTGTGTGTGTGTGTGTGTGTGTGTGTGTGTGTGAGAGAGAGAGAGAGAGAGAGAGAGAGAGAGAGAGAGAGAGAGATTGAGAAACAAGATAATCACAAAAAACCAGCAAGCAAACAAAAAACTGATATAAAGTGAAGTGAGCAGAACCAGGGAAAAAGTTGTACAAAGTAATACCAGCAGTATTAAGATCAACAGTGAATGACTTAACTGTTATCAACAAAGCAAGGATCTTGTACAATTCCAGAGGGAATCATGACATAGCATCTCTACTGCCACAGAAGGAACTGATAGAGCTTGAATGTAAATTCAAGCATGCCATTCTTCACTTCATTTCCTGCATGAAATTTTCTCTAGTAAAAGGAACATGACAAATATGGATATGTGTCTTGTATGAAAATGTATGTACAACTTATGTCATATTTATCTGCCTTCTCAAGGAGGGGTCACAGTTGGAAGGGTAGGAGAGAACATGGATTATAAAATGTTCAAAAACAGTCATTAAAATTGTGTGAATGTGTAATATGGAAACAATTTTTTAAAATTTTAAAATAAAAATATTTATTGCAGCTCTTTTTGTGTTGGCAAAGAATAAAAAATAGAGCATATATCCATCAGTTGAGGAGTGGTTGAATAAGTTGTGGTGTATAATTATAATGGAATATTATTGTGCTGTAGTGCATAATTGTGCATAGTGCTATAATGCATATAGTGCATAGAAATGAAGAGAGAATGATTTCAAGAAAACCTGCAAACTTATATGAACTGATGTGAAATAAAGGGATAAGAATCAGAAGAATATTGGAAACAATAAAAACAATAATTTTTAATGAACAACTGTGAGTAACCTAGTTATTCTTAGCAATACTGTTATCCAAGATGATCCAAAATACTCATGTTCAAAAATGCCTTATGCCTTCAAAGAATGAAAGATGAAGTCTGAATAGATAGAGATAAAAACATGTATGAGTTATCTTTCTTCTTTTTTTGAGGTCTTTTCCACAAACTTATTAATATGCAATCATACAGCTAAATATGTAAAAATGTTTTACAAATGTTCAACATTTATTAGATCATGTGTATCTGCTCAGTGAGGGCAGAGTGTTAGAAGGCAGTGAGAGAGGGAAATTGAGAAGGTGGTAAAGAATTTGAAACTCAAAAAAAATTTTAATTAATGTTAAATATTATTTTATGTGTAATAGGGGAAAATAAAATATTATATTAAATACTTATAAAATTAGAAAAGTGTTATTAACTGAGATATGACTTTCAAGAATTTTTTAAGCAAAGCCCCAGAGCTGAATAAAAATTTTGTATTCCAAAACAAGACTCAAGAAAAGTATATAAAGGCAACCATGAAATAATAATAAAAAGGAGCACGATAAAATGAAATGATTTACATTATTATATGTAAAGATGATACATTCATTTCTTAAGTAATGTATCATTAATAGGACAGTTAGAAGGAATCTACATAGACAGAGGGCATGAATATTAGTCCATTCTGTTGGGATGATCTCAAAATAACATGAAGGCGAACAAACAGATAAAAACAGAAGAAGGAGGGAAATTTTTCTAACTGAAAAGAAGTGTGAAAGGAGGAAACCTTTATAGTGGAAGGAAAAAGGAAGGGAGTGGAAAATTCTGGGAGCCTTGGAACTCTGCAGGTGAGACTCAAGGGTCTGAGTCTGTTGGTTGCTGCCACTAAAGAGGAAGCAGGTATTTTGTACTCCTCAAGGACCATCCCATCTACTGTGTGGCCTGGAGCTTGGTTTGCAGCTTGGAAGATGGACTGCCAAGTGTGGACAGCTCTTATTTGGAGACCCTTTTGGAATTACTGGCTGGTTTTCATCTGGGACCTTCGGACAGCTGAGATCACTCCTGGAGGGATAAGGACCCCAGAAGTGAGATCCCATCCTGTTTGGATCTAGTTAGTGTTAAGGTTTTAGAGTAGTGATCCAGTTCTCTTGTTTCTGATCCATAGTTAACCCCAGTTAAGGAAATCCCTTTTTATCCATCTCCCTAACTTCTTTATTTTAATAAATTATTGTTTCCTGCTTCTTGTCTGTTCTCCTTAACCCTAGATGTACCTTAGTTCAGTTATAAAAGGTTTTATTGCAATTCCCCAGCTGACCTGTGTCTGGCTCACTGCTTAAATGATTTAACTGCTATTCCTCCCTATAGGTGTTACTCATTTTCCCAAGTCCTGTGTTTGTGGGTGTAAAGGTGATTCCCCATTGGTATTTGTTCTTAGTCAGTTATCCCTTGCCCAAGCAGTCTTCCTTTTCCCCTTTCTCTAAAACCCAATGAACTCAGTGTTCAGTAATTACCCATAAAACCTTCGAACTAGAAGTGATGCCTTGCTTTTTATTTGGCAATTGATATGACTAATAAATAAACACAAAAACATTTTTATGTGATTCTTCTTTCCCAACAACTTTTGGTCTATGAATATTTTACATTTAGCAAAAAATATAGTGCAAACACATTTATATAGTTAATTTTAAATAAACTATGAGAAAATTATCTCTAAATCTAACCTCTAAGAGATTTAAACATTTCAAAAAATTATATCATCTCTATTTGAATGTTGCTAAAATTTGCATGCTATCATGCTCTGAACTGGTCATCTTCCTTCCCTCAAACAAAATAAAACAATAACAAAATAATTCTTTACTTTTCCTTCTAACATTTCTATTTCTGTTTACTGCAATAACATTAATCTAGACCCATGCACTCAAAATCTTAGTTATTTATATTTCTTTTCTTTCTTCCTCCACTCCTCAGACCACTTAGAATTAGTTATAAAGTAACATATTCAACTGCTGCAAAAACTCTTGAATTTGTCTGCTCCTGTTTTATTCTTTTGTATTCTCATTGCTATTATCCTGGTTCTGACCTTCATTAATTCTTATTCTAAGTTATAAAAATAGAATTTTCATGAATCTTCTTGTCTTTACTTCATCCCTTCTCCAATTGTCCTAATACAATATAGCACTAATCATCATTTCTTTTTCAAAAACTTTGAGTAGCGTTCTATATTCTTCACATTTAATCTTTTGAGTCATGTCTGACTATTCATGATCCCATGTTTAGTTTTTCTGGGCAAGGATACTGGTCAGTTTTGCTATTTCCTTCTCCAGTTCATTTTGCAGAAGAGGGAATGAAGCAAAAAAGTGAGTTTTTTTCAAGGTCACACAGCTAAAAGTTGTCAAAGGCTCACAAAGATGAGTTTTCCTGATTTCAAACCTAGTGATCTATCCATTGCCCTACCTAGATGCCCCATTCATAATCTACTGGATAAAAGTAAAAGATTTATATTCTGGCATTTCTTCACTGATTATTCATGCAATATAGAGAAATAGGAAAGTTTGGAGGATAGGTACAAATTTAGTGAGGAAGATGACATATTTTATTTGGAGCAAATTAAGTTGGAGCTGTTACAAGACAGGTGGAAGGGGAAAGGGAGATATGTGCCAATCTCATAAATATTTTTCTTGTCTTGCATGTCTCATATTACTTTGTAATTTTTCATTCTACATTCTACATATTCATTCTACATATCAGTCAAATTTGTTTTGTTACATGCCTCTAATCTTAACTCGATCTCAATATAACTATGTAGTTGTTCACACCATCTTTCATCCTCAAATTATTTTCTGAACTTCTCCTTCCACCTGTTGAAATTTCTCAAAACCTGTTTCAAGTCAGCATCAAGAGCTACATGTTGAGAAAGCAGTGCACCACTAAAATAATATCAAAAAGCTATCTACTGAAAGGATTCTATAAATATCTAAATAATCTCTCCATGGCATTAAGGCAAGACATTATTCATGGAAAGATCCCTGAATTTGGAAGCAGCTTTGAGGCATATCATCATCTTTCCAATTTAATGTCTGAGGTGTAAAACATAACCTTTTAAACCAAACTTTAACCTTTTACTACATTACCATAAGACACAGACATTTAATCCAAAAAAAAAAATAAAGTTAGGAAAGGTAAAAGCCAGAGAGACACCTGGGAATGAAAAAAGAAAAGGGATATGGGTTAATTTGGGCAATATTTTTTATTGCTTTTGCAATGCTTTCCCTCACTAGAATGAAGATGAGAAGGAAAATCTAAAACAACTGAATAGGAGAATGGTATAGTGTAGCATAGGGCAGCTAAGTGGATCAGTGGAAAGATAATTGGGCCTGTGGTTAGCGAGACTTATAGTCCTGAAGTCAAATATGTCCTCAGTTACTTAATACCTATGTGATGTTGGACAAGTCACTTAACCTTGTTTGCTTCAGTTCCTCAAGTATAAATGAAGATAATGGCAAACCACTCCAGTATCTGTGCCAAGAAAACCCAAATGGAGTCTTGAAGAGTGAGATATAGCTGAAATGCCTGAATAACAACAAAAGAAAAAGGAGTGGCATAGCTCTTTAACAACTTTGAAATCCAATTTTCAATCTAATTATCTAATTTTTGACAAGTTTCATATTTCTATCAGAGATAAGCATATTGGAATATACTTATGAATTTCAAAATACAAATATTACCTAAGCCAATGATGTCAAACTTAAATAGAAATGGGGCTATTAGACTTAACAAAAGGATGTTTTGAGACAATTTTATCTTGGTGAATCACATATTTGAATAATCAATTGTGTTTTTATTTATTTTTTAAATATTTCTTAAATGCAATCTAACTCAGGCTGCACTTACACAAAAATATGGCTATCAGGTACTGTGTTTGACAATTCTGATCTAAACCAATAGCTTTTGTATGGTACTAATTTCAATAATTAACATTGTTTTCTATCATATTAACAATATCACATCACTATGGAGCCTTACACTTTACCAAATCACTTCCTCATAACAATCCTATAAAGTAGATAGTTCCTATATTAGTTTCTCTATTTTATAATTTAAATTGGGAATCAGTTGCTTGACCACATTTACATAATTAGTACTGTAGATACCAATACATTTTAGTACAAATTCACCTACAAACATACAAATAAAAGTACAAGGAAATGACACAAAATTAGTATTATTAGTATCTGAGCCAGTACTTAGCTACTACTAATGATCAGAATTGAAATTACAACCTAGGCTTTCTAAATACAATTTCAGAGACCTTTTCACAACATAATGCTGAATAATAACTAATAACTGATTGCAATAGTGCAATATTTTACAATCTTCATTGCTTTTTTTTCAGGGGGAATAGTAGTAGGGGACCTAAACATGTGATTACATTGCTATGGAAAACTCCTTTTAGTCCTAACAGGCAATATATATCAGAGGGGAGAACTTAAATGCATTTCAATTGATATTTTTGCGATCTTTATAAATATACTAGCCTTCTTCTTTACATACATCATCTCACCTAATGATCCAAAAAAAAAAACTAAACTAAACCAAAAGGTAAAGAGCACAACTTATATTCTATTCCCATTTTAATTAGGAGAGGGTCAAAGAAATTAAATAATTTGTTCCCAAATCTCTAAGCTAATAAATTAAAAACTGAGTTATTAATCCTGTCCACTGGATCCAAAATTCTGTGTATTTTACTGTCTGAATACTTCCCTGGTTTTTGACTCACTGAATTATATTGACACTTTTTTAGTACTTGCAGAGTTTTTTTTTTTTAATCCATGAATGATTTATCAGCTTTGAATCTTGTATTCCATTGAGACAAGGGAATTAGTTTCTGTTTTTTAAGTATTGCCTTGGCTCTCCAACCTCTGGCTTGCTTCCTTGTCTTCATGACTCACTTCCACCCACATTCCTGACATAACAAAAGATGAAACAGTTGTACTTTTTCACTGATCAACTTTTGAAATTGGTTTGGGTTTAAATACATAGTGCTCTTAATCTCTATAAAAAGCTGTAATTGATTTTCCTGGATGGACTCCATTCCTTTTCCCAAATGGATTTTTAAAAACCTTACCTAGAAACTGGGAAGACTGAATGGTCCTTAATAATCAAATGCCTTGGTTTCAATATTCCAATTTTTAAAATATCTTAGAAAGTGAAACTAAAGCTCTTTAGATTGCACAGCCTCAATCCTGACTCAGTAGTTTTCTTCCCTATGCTACAAAGAATTTACAAAAAAGTTAAAAATTAATATATTTGATATCATTTTCATTCAAACAAATCTTACATGTTTATAGTTTTAAAATTTTAGTACTAGAAATTATATTCCAGCTCTAAATCTGAGCTACAGTAAAAAGGGAGGAATTAATTAAATTAAATAATTAGATTTTTTCACATTTCTGGAGGGTTTTTAAAAATTTTTTAATAAATACATACACGAAAATTTTGATTATCCCTTTAATGAATAACTTTTCCAAGGTAGTAACACTAGTTTTTGAACCAGATTTTTTTCATGGCATAGTAAAGAATCTCCTAGTCTCAAGTATTCTATTAAAAAATAGTGGAAATAACTCTATTTTACTCAAATATTTCCAGTGAGAGGATGTTTTGAAATTCAGGTTGTTTCTATGCAAATGATTGAACAAAAAAAAACAGCTATCAGTTCAGGAATATTAAAGATGCCAATAAATGCATATATGTACACGTATGGAGACTTTATTTCAAAAAAATTGTATGTCCTGAAGATACATAAAGTGTTGAGCCTTAATTGGGAAAGTGAGCTATCCATGGTCACATAGATAGTTTGTCTGAGAGGGAGGAATTCAACCCAGGCTTCCTGACTCTAAGTCCAGCTATAAATTCTAATTTGATCAAATCTTTGGATCAAATCCATGCATAGTTGATGGGGTACTAGATAGAGCTCTGGGCCTGGAGTCAGGAAAATGCAAATTCAAATTTGACCTCAGACATTTTATTAGTATTGTGACATTGAACAAGTGACTTAGCCTTGGTTAGACTCAGTTTCCTCAGTTGTAAAATGAGGATATTAACAACTTTCTACCTTTTAGGGTTCTTGTAAAGACAAATGGGATATCTGTAGGGAACTTAGCATGATGCCATAATAGGTACTATATGCAACATAATGCAAGAGAATTATCGTAAAGATGATGATTAATAATTAAAACATCTGTGCAAGAATTTATTTCTATTAGAATTGTTCAAGACCCCACATATTTCTTGCCTTTTAGATAATATTCAATACATTGCATCAGCCTTTCACTTATCCTAAGATGACTCACCACATTAAATGTTAGCCTTTGATGTGATCCATTTAGGAGTGATGTCTAAAAAAAATCCTAGGATGCAATGTCCCTTGCACTTCTCTTGATCATTCTGGCAGCTTAAGCACCACTCAATTCCAACCAATTAGTGAGACATGACCTTCACTTCCTATAAAATATAACCAAAAAATACATGCACAAAAACCCAATGAATTACCTTCTGAAGTTTCTCAGACATTGACTTCTTTTGATATCTTAAAATACTTTCCAAAGGATTATTATAAATGATGTGATAATAACTGATTCATACATTTTTGTAGTGGTGCCATGCATTGTGACAAGAAAAGAATTTTTATTCACTCTTCTCCCTGCTTCCATTAGAATTCATTCTTAAAGTAGGAGGACTAATAAATGCATTTTGGTTCATCCTTTTCTAATTTCTTTCCCCAAGAGAATGAGACTTGATTGTTCTAATATCAGCTAAAGTTGTACTTCTTTGAATTTTTTAAACCCTTACTTTTTATCTTAGAAACAATACTGTGTATTAGTTCCAGGGCAGTAGAGTGGTAAGTGCTAGGCAATAAAGGATAAGTTACTTGCTGAGGTTCACACAGGAAGGATGAGTTTGAGGTCAGATATGAATCCAAGGCATCCTGTCTCCAGGCTTGACTCTCAATCCACTGAGGCACCTAGCTGTCCCTGTTTTTTGCTTTTTCAATTTATTTTTTTCCACCCTTAATTTTCCTTTGACTGTTCATATAACACCTTAGAAACTCAACATTGATCCTTTGTTTACATTTATTGAAATATGCTTAAAATACAGTACTTCTTTGAAAATCACACATTTATGTACCCATGTGGAATGGACATGTAAGGTCATCAAAACTAGTCCTTACATTGGAAGCAAGAATTCCATAAGACCACATTCTGCCAGACAGAACTCTACTGATAATATTTTAAGTTATATACCAAGACAATTTTAATTCATTTCAGATACAATTATTATAAAGATTTTCCTCAAATTGGGATGAAATTTGCATCCCATTAACTTCCAACTATTGTTTGCAGTTCTAAATTCTGATACTCAGCAGAATAAGTGTAATTGCTCTTGCTTATGATAGCCCTTTCACATTTTTCGGTATTATTTCACTCTGACAGCATGCTTCAATATGTTATTGATTATTTCTTAATGTGACATGAAGATTCAAGGCTCAAAGAATCCTCAAATATACTTTACAATCCTTATCCAGTTTCCCAAGACTCATTGTTCAGTACTTGCATGACTTGGGTTCTTTTATATGTCTCATGTTAATATATTTGTCACTAGTCACTTTTTCACAAAATTTTTCCAATATATGTCTTCTTATGAAATAATAGAGATTTTCAGATTCTATCCTTCTTTTCTGTCTCTAAAATGAGCTCTGTACCTTTTTTGTGTGTAAAGGTCCTTACTTCTTGTAACTATAAGGAAATAGTCAATTTTGAAATGATTAACAAAAAATGGAACCTTATGAAGTTGAAGAGAGCCCCAATAGTGAACACTGTTTTTTAATAAATACCTAAATTAAAGTGGGCTTGAACTTTGTTCATTTTGTCCTTTTAATTGACATATTATTTTAGTTTTTTCCTCTTGAATCAAGAATTTTCATTTAGTTTGGCTTTAGGGCTTATCCATTGACTCAAATCTTAGACTGGTGCAAATTGTGGTTATTACTGGGTTAGAACTCTCAGCTTATTCTTGGAATGCTCTCCCTCTTCTTCTATGCTTCTTGGAATCCCTAGTTCTCTTCAAGAATGAATTTAAGTATCATATCCTACAAGATAATTTTCCCAGTGACACCATCTGTTAGCACCTGGATTGCTGATAATTACTTAGCATTTATTTTGTGTATTAGTAGTACATATGATTTTTACTCACAGTGGAGTGCAAGCTTCTTGATAGACAATATTATATTTTTTTTGTTCTATACCCAGAATATAGCTTATTTACAAACACATAAAGGGCAATTAATTAATGCCTTTTTGAAGTAAATGAATGAAATTACTAATTTCTGAGATAACCCACTCAACTTTTATATAATTACAAGTTTTATGAAGATTTTCCTTATAGCAAGTATAATTTGCTTCTTAAAAGGTGCCAACAATTGCTTCCAGTTCTGTTCTCTGGGAAAATCAAAACAGGGCTAATCTATATTTACTATTAGAACTTTTCAAGTATCGAAGAAAGCAATAAGAGCTTTTCCATTCCCCTCCAATTTCCTTAGAATTTTGCCTTCTTTAAGCTAGTTACATATACATTTGTGTACATACATATATATGTGCAATGAAATTTCAAGAAAAGGTGTTTAACCAGTCTGTATTGAAGCTCATACTCCATAGTGGATTTTCCTTCCTATGTTCTAGTTCTGTGTTTAAAGAGTGCTTCTGCTTCTCACCTCTTAGTAGGAGCTAAGCAGCTTAAGGAATGGATCCTGAATACAAGTACTGATCATAACTTTCCTCACTCGATTACCAGCTCCAGACATTTTGATGACCTGCCAGTGTGGACATATATTAGGCCCTTGATACTTGTATTTAGGCTTTTTTAAAAAAAATCAAAATTATGGCTTCTGGGTTAAGATGGCAGTAGAGTAAAAAGCAGCTGCTTAACCTCTCCTAACCAAAACATATAGGACTCCTCAAGGGGACATAAAAATTTCCAGACAAACAAAGGGACCCCTCAACAGGGCTCAGCATTGAAGGTGCGTGGAATCAGGGCATTTCCATGCTAAAAGGGGATGAAATAGCTCTCACTAAAACAGGAGCTGAGCAGCCTCCTCATCCCCCCCCACCACCTACAGGGCCAAAGCCAGTGCACAGAGCTAGAGCAAGTCTGGGGCATCCATTAAGTCCTTGGCAGCTACCTGGGGTCACCAAGGCCTGTTCCTGAGAGCAGCAAGACTTAAGACCCTAAGAGGCTAAAGAACCCGCAAACTTTGAACACAGACCCTGAGTGCAGGCTTGGACCTTGAGTGGGGACCCAGTGCAGAGGGGTGCATGACTGTGGATATATGCTAGTCATGGAATACTATTGTGCTCAAAGGAATAATAAACTGGAGGAATTCCATGTGAACTGGAAAGACCTCCAGGAATTGATGCAGAGTGAAAGGAGCAGAGCCAAAAGAATATTGTACACAGAGACCAATACACTGTGGTAAAATTGAACGTAATGGACTTCTGTCCTAGCAGCAATGCAATGACCCAGGACAGTTCTGAGGGATTTATGGAAAAGAACACTACCCACATTCAGAGGAAGAACTACAGGGGAGGAAGCACAGAAGAAAAGCAACTGCTTGAACACATGGGTTGAGGCGGACATGATTGGGGATGTAGACCTAAAACTACCACACCAATGCAACTATCAACATTTTGGAAATAAGTCTTGATTGATTCCACATGTTAAAACTATGGGGGGCAGAGGGGGAAGGTTGGGGGCATGAAGGGGAAAGTAAGAACATGAATCATGTAACCATGATAACTTTTCTAAAAAAATAAAAATTATTAAAAAAATAATAATATCTTCTATCAGAAAAAATTCAGTAACAACTTCTAGTACTAAATATACTAAGTATTTATTTCTATTTTTTCTTATTTTAATATTTTTATACTATTTCAGGTAATTTCCCTCTACTAAAGACCTCTATCCAATGACCATCCAATTTCTCCTCATAGACATGACTTTGGAACCCTGAATACTAAACAAGACATGCACATACTGTTCTAGTGACAGGTTCTACCAGTATGGGAAATCTTCAAATGCAGGCTTGACTACACGTCTGTTACCTAAGTAAAAAGCTTTATTGAATTGACAGAGACACATCGTCAGTTAATATTAGGTTAATTGGTTTTTAAATTATTTTATTTTGGGGCCACAACAAATCACTAAAGTGATATAATTTTAGGAGCCCTATGATTTTCAACAGTGGATTTAGTACTCATATCAATGAAAGCCAGAATCTTTCATTTATTGGGTATTCAATTGGTGAGCTGTCTAGAAGAATTATAGATTTTAAGAATTTAATAGAGGACAAGCCTGCATGGTGTTTCGGAAGTTTAGGGTCTGTTATATACAGCAAATTCCATCTCCTGTCTTCTCCATTGCAACTTATTTTTTTTCTTTGTATCTGCATAAAGAAGGAAGTAGTTGTCAAAAGTGGCTAAACTACTCAAATCAATGCTTGTGAACATGTTCCAAAGACAGTAAAGAATCTGGGAAAGAGGAAGTGAAGAATCAATGTGAACAAGAGTCATCTGATTAACAAATGGATTGCAGAAGATAAGAGCAATAATGGAGAGCCTGGAATTTCCATTTAAGGTTCATGTCAAGTATAATGCTAGCCACCAAATGGTTTGCATGAAATGTTTCACTCTCCAAAAAAAAGTCTCAAATGGTAATTAACATGAAATAATCTCGTATTTCTTTATAACTTACTGATGAATTAGCTTTTGCATTTCACCAAGATTTTCTTATATTCATGTGTGATATGAATTGCAAATATCATATTTAATTTGGTTGGAAATTCTGACCTCATTAAAATTTTCCTTGAGCTCAATTATTACCTTGCTAAGATTATACATGTTCTTGTATGTCTTCACCCAAAAAAGTATACTATTCTAAATTATCATTTGAGAATGTTTGGTCAAGGATGACAGTGAACAAAATTGGAATTGAAAAGAAACTCATCAGAGAGTATTAAAAGGCAGTAAGATGATAGAAAAAGGTAACACCAGAACCCTCAGAAATCAAGACATTTATCTCAGACATGTTAATCCTACTTTTCAATACTTTGACCCAAGTTCTAGTTCGAACAGAATAAAGTTGGTCAGTTTTGCAAATTTCTATGCACTGAGCTAATCTGTACCTATATTATTGTCCAGATAATAGAAATATTGTGATACTTGGCTAGTGGTCAGTTTATTTGTGTGTACTATGGTAATTGAGATTTTTGTGAATTCTTCAAGACTACTTAGTTTCAAAGTAATCCATATTGCCTGGACTAGAGTAGATGGCTAGTTTTCTGAAACTGTTTTTAATTACCACAGTTCTCTCTCTCTCTCTCTCTCTCTCTCTATATATATATATATATATATATATATATTTTTTTTTATTTTAAACCCTTAACTTCTGT
>NC_058132.1:547685913-547829360 GCF_016433145.1 Gracilinanus agilis | reverse complement strand
TATATATATATATATATATATATATATATATATATATATATATATAAATACACCTGCATATGTAGATGTAAATGTGAGTGTCTTTGTGTGCATATATAAGAATACATATATTTGTATGCATGTGAGATATTTGCCTTTCTATACACACATAAATGTGTAGCTAAATCCATATATATAAATATAAACATATATATAAACATATATATATATTCATATATATATATATATATTGTGTGTGGAGGGGGTGTATATTAGGCAGTTTAGTGAGTAGATAGATCTCTGGATTTAGAGTCCAGATGAAATCTTTTTGAATTTTTGCTCAGGTATTTACAAGCTTTGTGATGCTTAGCCACATCATGTAACCTTTCTCAGGCTCAGGCTCAGTTTTTTTTATCTCTCAAACAAGGATTATAATAGCACCTACCATATATGTCTGTTGTAAATATTAAATGAGATAATATGTGTAAAGCATTTTCCAAACTTGAAAACACTAAATTAATGATAGCCACTGATAGTATGATTAACTGAAATTACATTTATTCATAAAATACCATTGATATGAAGGCTTACTCACTCTGTACTAGGAATGTATTTCCTTATTCAAGTATCAAAACAGTATTAGGAAGATTATATTAACTCCACTTAATGAATGAGAAAACTTAGACTCAAAGAGGTTGAATAAATTTTTAAATTTTATACTTCTAAAAAGTAGTAAAACTAGGGCTAGACATATTTCTTGTGGGAGAATTTCCCACCCTACCTTGCCAACCAGACTCTCAAGCGAGAACGATGTTTTTGTACCATGGTATGGTTGGAATAAAATTCATGGTTCCCAAATAAATTGGGGAAGATCATTCTAGAAGTAGATTTTCTAGAGGTATGAATTTAAAGACTAGTGGAGGTACAATTAAAGGTGAAAACTATAAATAATAAAATATATAGAATTAGAGTGGTAAAAAGAAAAATAATTATTTCTTTATAATGACATCATAATTAATGTATACATAACATTTATTTTCAGTTTATTTTCTACTATTTTACATTTATGCTGAGAAACCTTCAAAGTCCAATGATTATTAGATTCAAACATATTTTTAAGGCATACTCACTTTTAAATTCCTAACTATATCTCAAGAATCCAAAAGTAATTTTCATTCATTCCTTTAATAAGAATTCATTGTGTCTACTTAATATAAAGCTTTGCACTGGGCAGAAGAAAAGATATAGAGATATCTATATAATCATCTTATTGAGCTACAAACTAGTAACAGGAGCAAATATAACCAGAGATAAGAATAACATAAAATACTAAATGATAAATGTATTTCCAGGAATGTCATGTTAGAGTGGCTAACATGGCATAACAGGAAAATGATAAATATTGGAGGGGGAATGTGGAAAGATGAGGACACTGTTAGTGGAACTGTGAACTGATCCAACCATTTTGGAGAATAATTTTGAATTGCACTTAATGATTTATAAAATTGTTTATTTGTTTGACCCAGAAATACCTCTATTTGATTTATTTCATAAAATGACCAAGGGAAAAAATCATTTGTTCTAAAATATTTATATTAGCTCTCTTTGTGGTGGTGAAGAACTAGAAGTCGAAGGGATAACAATCATTTTGGGAATGGCTGAACAATTTGTTGCATATGATCATGATGGATAATAACATTATTTATAGCAATAGAAATATTTTTTGAAGAATGGGTTGTGCATGTTCACCTGCAGAGAAAGAACTGATAAAAAAGAAAGACATAGTTTCATACATACATATATATCTTTTGGTCAAATGATGCCTCATCTTATGGGTAAAGGGGAGGAAGGGTAGGAATTAACTATGTATTTAAGTATGAGAAACAAATCAATACTTATATTAAAAGTAATAAATGCTTTTCAAAGGTTAATAATAATAGGCATTCCTAAACTTTCACAGGTATCATATTATCAGGGATCTCTACCTGAAAGGGACCCCAAAGTGTATTTATTCCATCCCCTGCATTTTACAGATGAGAAAACTGAAGCTTAGAGTAATTAAGTGACTTACACAAAGTAACAAGGCTAATGAGCAGCAGAGGCAGGGTTCAAATCTAAGTTCAAATCTGTAACATTTCTACTTATCCACTGATTACATACATTTTGTTTTGTTCTTCTTTCTATGTGTTCCTCTATGTGTATATATGTATAAATTAATATTTTTAAAATCTATAAAGCAGAGTTTGAACATGAGAGACATGGTATATATGTTCTACTCATTGAAATAATGAAGACAAAAAGAATGATTCAAAAGAGGAGATGTTATTTTTTTGAATATTCTGAGATAATATTTAGTTTACCTAGAGAGAGATAACATTTAGGCAATTGGAGATATAGACCTAGAGCAAAGAAAAGAGGTCAATATGTAGACACATGTATAGCAAATACCAATATACAAACTCTGATACACACACACACACACAGTAGTCTGAACTAATATGTGTGTATAATTTATCCTATGTGTTAACTTGTTTTCTTTACTAGGCCTCTGTCTAGTAATTCCTATCCTTTTTATTTCATGCAAATTTTATGTGAAACTATTTTGTTGCTTTCTCTAAGAATATGCATCAATGTTTAGTGATTCCTGGGCTGTTATAGAAGTAATTTTTTCAGTAATTGAAATTCTCATGATCAATGTTCCATCTACTTTTCTGTGTCCCATTGTCTCCCTCCATTCTTTTGTTTTTTTACCTCCTCCCCATTAGAATAAATGCATGGCATTTGCCATTCAACCACTCCATATTATGTAAATAGATACAATACCCTATTGGGCCTAATGTAACTATAAAGGGTTTTTTTTTCTATTGTAATCTAATGGTGTCTCTTAGTGTCTCCAACTGTCTTCTTCTTAAATTGACACATGCACATACACATATGGATATATTATATATTGTTATATATTATATAATATAGAGTATATATAGAAAGTATGTGTATATATTGCATACTTACACACATATCATTCACTGTGTTCTTCTAAATTTTTATGTTTAATAACAATGATGGCATTTATTTCCCACTATTGCTTCTAAATTTCTCTGCTGCCAAAAATATTTAATTGACAACCACAGATTTTCTATTCCTGAATATTCTAAAATTTGCCATTCAATTTGTGAAATGAAGTGATTAAAATTAAATGATATAATTTCAAAGAATTATTGTGTATAAATGAATTATGTTTACCCTGATTGGATTAAATATTTTAGCCCTTCTTGAATACTACTTTATTTTGCTACTTTATAATAAGTAAAATATAATAATCGCCATTCTATTTGTCTGTTTGTGCCCTATGCTTCTGGACCAGTCACTAAGTTCATTGAGGTTAGGTACTATATTTTATCTAAATTTCTCATCCTTTAAAATGTCTTTCACTATGTATAATTTTCATAAAACCCAAGATTTATAATTTTTTGAAAAAAATTTTAAGGAAAAAAGCGCCTTAAATCAAGAAAATGAACTGTTCAGAGAAAACACCACAAAGAAACCTCCACTGCATCAGAAGATACAGAATGAACTTTGTGATGTAATTGATTGAACTGAAGGGAGTTGAACACATTTATTCTGAATGTAAATCTTTATGCCCAAGGGAGACTGCCCACTAATTGGCCTTTTGTCAATGCGCCTAGCAAATATTGGTTTTGCTATCTCTCTCTCTCTTCTATTTCCCTCTTATCTCTAACTATTGTATTTTCCTCTTAGAAAGTGCAATATTGTATGTACCTTTAGTTAGAAGATTTTTAGAGGTATGAGATAATTATGTTTAAATGATCCATTGGGAAGACTAGTCTCCCAAAGGATCACAGGGCAGATTGTGAAGATAGGATTGATTTTCCCCTTGCCTACTTTTTAAATAAATGAACAAAAACTGAAAACATCCCTACTTAATCCTAAGTAGGGGAGGCTGGTAAGCCACTTGCTAAAGTGGGTAACAATTCAGAAACAACTAACCACCCCCTGGCCAGTGTTAAGCAAATTTAGAGATTGTAATTGATCCCTGTAAAGTGGAGGAAGGGCCAGGGAGTGAAGTAAAAAAGGACTAAAAAAGTGATGAGGGGGCAGCTGGGTAGCTCAATGGATAGAGAGCCAGGCCTAGAGACAGGAGGTCCTAGGTTCAAAGCCGGCCTCAGCCACTTCCCAGCTGTGTGACCCTGGGCAAGCCACTTGACCCCCATTGCCCACCCTTACCACTCTTCCACCTAGGAGCCAATACACAGAAGTTAAGGGTTAAAAAAAAAAGTGATTACCTTCCTATCCAAGAGGTCTTTGTCCTGAATTTTTGGGTTAGAGGATCTTGCATTGGGACTGCATCTTGGAGCTATGACTTAGAACTGGCACTTTGGATCTTGGACTGCTTCTGATAAGACTGATCCTGGATCTTTTCCTTTGGAGCTTTGTCCAGGCTGAGCGAGAAGCTGACCCTCTTTTCCTGGCTTCTGGAGAGATTAGTTCTGGAGAGGCCTCCCCTTCATGGAGGAGACCACATGGCTCGAACCCTTGTTTAATTTATCACCAGGCCTTCTAGTTAGGGTTAATGATCCCTGCTGGAGTTGAACGGGCTCTGGAGCAAATATTTAGTGTGGTAGGATAGAAATTTTCTCTACCTCCTTTACATTTCTCTACTTTCACTCTTTCCACCTTTTTGTAAATAAAATTATTGATCAGCATCTCACACCCTACACCAAGATAAATTAAGAATGGATGAATGATTTGAATATAAAGAAGGAAACTGTAAGAAATTTAGGTGGACATAGAATAGTATACCTTTCAGACCTATGGGAAAGGGAAGATTTTAAAACCAAGCAAGAGTTAGAAAAAATTACAAAATATAAAATGCATAATTTTGATTATATTAAATTAAAAAGGTTTTGTACAAACAAAAACAATGCAACCAAAATCAGAAGGGAAACAACAAACTGGGAAAAAAATCTTTATAACAAAAAACTCTGACAGAGGTCTAATTACTCAAATATAGAAGAAGCTAAATCAATTGCATAAAAAATCAAGCCATTCCCCAATTGCTAAAAGGGCAAGGGACATAAATAGGCAATTTTCAGATAAAGAAATCAAAACTATCAAGAAGCACATGAGAAAGTGTTCTAAATCTCTAATAAATTAGAGAAATGCAAATCAAAACAACTCTGAGGTATCACCTCAAACCTAGCAGATTGGCTAAAATGATAGCAGGGGAGAATAATAAATGTTGGAGGGGGATATGGCCAAATTGGGACCTTAATGCATTGCTGGTGGAGTTGTGAACTGATCCAACCATTCTATATGGCAATTTGTAACTATGCCCAAAGAGTGATAAAAAGACTGCCTGCCCTTCAATCTAGCCATGGCATTAACGAGATCTTAGGTAAACAGAATTGTACAAAGATACTTATAGCCATGCTTTTTGTGGTGGCAAAAAACTGGAAAGCAAGTGAATGCCCTTCATTTGGGGAATGGCTGAACAAATTGTGGTATATGTTAGTGATGGAATACTATTGTGCTCAAAGGAATAAAGAACTGGAGCAATTCCATGTGAACTGGAAAGACCTCCAGGAATTGATGCAGAGTGAAAGGAGCAGAGCCAGAAGAACATTGTATACAGAGACCAATACACTATGGTAAAATCAAATGTAATTGACTTCTGTATTAGCAGCAATGCAATGACCCAAGACAATTCTGAGGGATTTATGGAAAAGAATGCTACCCACATTCAGAGGAAGAACTACAGTAATGGAAACAGAGAAGAAAAACAACTGCTTGAGCACATGGGTTGAGGTGGACATGTTTGGGGATGTAGATCCAAAAGGACCACACCAATGCAACTATCAATAATATGTAAATAAGTCTTGACTGATCACACAGGTTAAAACCAGTGGAAATGCATGTTGGATATGAGAGAGGTGGTTAAAGGTGGGGTGAAGGGTAAAGTAAAAACATGAATCATGTAAAAAAATAAAATTCTATGAAAAAAAAAGAAAATCAATTTGACTTGAGCTATAATTTTTTTAAATCAGTGACCAGAGTATTATCTTTAAATTCTCATATATTTAGTCTAACCATAACATTTATTCTTTACAAATATCCTCTGCAAAGCTGGTATTTGAAAAATGTTTGCTTACTAAATAATGTCTACAGTAAATCTCATCTGCAAGGAATTTTACTTATAGTGTTTGGCAACAAGAATCATAATTATATTCAGTCAATCAACAGGCATTTGTTGTATGCCTACTCTTTATCAGGTAAAGTTTTAGGTACTAGAGATAAAATAGTTTCACAATCTGTGCCTTCTGGAGGCCTATATTATGTTTTGAGTTGGGGGGGGAGAGAGATTACAGTTGTATTTAGGAAGCTGTATAAGATGACAGGGGTCAGTATCAATCAAGTCTCTCTAATCCTTTGGTCTTTGGAGGGACACACACACAAGCAGGCTTGTCTGGAAGGGAGGGGCAGGATCTTGTGTTGGTGCTCCTTCACCTCCCCCCTCCCACTAGGCAGTTGGAAAGTCAGTTACAATCTTGTAACGGTAGACACATAGACTTGTTAACTCCTGAGCCAAGACAGTAAGCTAGGAAAGGCCAACCTCCTAAAGATGATAACTTTCTCTAAATTATTTCCTCACAGGATTGTATTGGAGAAGCTTGATGTCTTAGAAGCTCACAGGCACAGAGGTTAGGATTTACTACAGCGCCACAAGTAGGAGGAACTCAGCTTAAGGAGGTTGTGAGCTTATCCCCAAAATATATATCTAGGCACTGCTCCCAGTTGATAAAAGGTTTAATTATAGGTGGGAATGGGAAGGATGAAAGATGGATAAGGATCAATAAGGTCAGGGAAACCTTCAAACAGTTATGTCAAAGCAGCCCCTCCTCCCAAAGGGGGTAAGGTATTTTGAATGGCTGATCTGCTCTCTAACCCTATAATAATATTCTTCTTCTATATCAAGATAACTAAACTAAGGTAGACCAATGTTGTTGAATGTCTAACCCCTCTCTGCAGCTTGAACCCCTCTCTGCAATATGAATCTCATAAACACAGGGAAAATATTTTTAAGTTTGAGAATGGTTGTGCAAAGACATGAAATTAGAAAGTACCAGTAGTAGCAGTATCACTAGTAGTGGTTTTAGTATAAGTGGTATCATTACTAATTAGCATTTATGTAGTGTTTCAAATTTTATTACCTCTATTGTTCATATGCCATCTATCATATGAAAATTAGGTGGCAAAGTTGATAGAGAGTCAGTCATAGAGTCAGAAAGACACATCTTCCTGAATTCAAATATTCTATCAGTCACTTAGTAGCTGTGTGACCCTGGGCAAGTCACTTAACCATGTTTGCCTCAATATCTTTATATGTAAAATGAACTGCAAAATAAAATAGTAAGACACTCCAGTATCTTTGCCAAGAGAGCTACAAATGGGACCACAAGGTCAGACATGACTGAAAAATGAGTGAATAATATCTATTACATCTATTATATACCATCTCATTAAAATTTAATATATAGTTTAGGGAAGTAATAAGCAAACCAATTGGCTAGAGTGTAGTGTATGAGGAGTGAAATTCATAATCATTTTGGAAAGATAGACTAAAGACAAATTGTCAATGATATAAAATGTCAGAGTTTATATTTTATCCTAAATATAAGTGAGATATCCTGAACCTCTGTGAGCAGGAGAGTGATGTGACTAGACTTATGCTTTTGGAATAAAAATGTAACAATGGCATTGGAGATGTATCGAAGATGAATGACATTGTATATAGTGAGAGTCATTAAAAAGATTTTACAGTATCCCAGGTGAGAGGTAAAAAAAAACTATATGACCTATAGAGCATTTGAGTTATTATTCTGTGAGATAAGAATAGCATGAATATTAGAGATTCTGAACAGATAGAACAGACGAGTTTTGTTACTGATTGGGTATAGAGGATTATTGGAGAAGAGTCTAGGTTGACTCTGTTTGTGAACCTGGGGGAATGAAAGAAAAGTAGTACCCTTGATAGAAATAGAGAAATTGGAAGAACAGGTTAAGAGGGAAACAAAATTAATTTGGTTCAGCAGGCAGTGAGAAATGCTGGCATTGAGGTTAAGAGGAGAGGAAACTTGAAAATGGAAATGCAGGAATCAAATGCAAGATATTATATTTGAATGTAATGGTTGAATTTTGTCTCTCTTCATTTTTTGCTTAAAAAAAGAAATTACCTTCTGTCTTAGTAATGATTCTAAAACAGAAGAGTAGCAAGAGCTACAAAATTGGGGTTAAGTTAATTGACAGGTTAACACAGCAAAGAACTGTGTGAGGCCAAATTGGAACCCAGGTTCTCCTGACTTCAAGCATGACCTTCCATTATTGTGTAACCTATCTACCCCACTACCTGTTTGAAAGAGAAAGAAAAAAAATTAATATAGGATACAGGACAAGGCAATAGAGAACCATCCAAAGATAGAGATGAGCTTGCAGATTCTAGTGTTGCAAAGTGTACTGAGCAATGGTCTTTAGGTAAAAAATAAACCACAAGAGCTTTTCATAAAATTAATGGAAGAAAAAATTTCCAGGAAAGGATGGAGGACAGAGAGGGGAGGAAAGTGGTAGAAATCTCATTTAAAATGGAAGCACCCTGGGTTGTCCAAATTTTTTTTTTGATGAACTGGGTGTACCATTCTGTCTGCAATTCTGGCTCCAATGTTGCCATGACCAATGGCTTGTTCCAAGTCCAATGGGTATCACTAAATTAGCACTTAAAACTATAAAGGAAAAACAGAACAGAACAGAGAAAGAACCATAAACATGCCCAGGCCAAGAGAAATCTTGGTACCCGGATTAAAAGGAAAGGCAGGGGTAGTCTTGTTCCCTCTTACCTATCAGTTCAGACCTTCCATTTCTGAATGAATTGTGACTTTTTACCTTTTTAACTCTTTCTGAAAGAACAAATGATAAAGAACATACAGGAATGTTAACTTTCTCAGTCTGATCAGTTTTAAAGATATAATCTGTTTTAACTAAACAACCAATAAAAGGAGGCAACCACTGCCCACATGAAGGGGCTGAAAAGTGACTTCATGTTAGGAAATCTGGGTATATCTGGGACTTGCCTCTTAGCATGCCTTCACATTAGATGAACTTGATAGTTTGGGTTTTGGTTTTTGTCTTTTGAATGATGATAAACAAAGGGCAATGGAAACATCCACCTACAGCAACATATGTTTGAAAAAAGAAGACAAAATCATTAGCATTCTTATGGATTTAGCTTGAAAAATTAGGGCCACAATGTAAATCTCAATCCAATCAGACTACTACTGATTTTTTAATCACTCAGTAATTCAACAAGCAATTATTAAGTGACCACTGTGTACAGGCACTGTTATAACACTTGAGAGTCAAAGAAAGGCAAAACGAACAAAAACAGGAAAAAATTATTTTCAAGTGGTTCTCAGTCTGATATGAGAGATAATACAAACAAACATATACAAATAAAATGTTTTATTATATTGATTTAGGCAAATTAAAGAGGCCTGGAAAATGCTACTTCTAAAAAAGATGAGAATACCTGTGACCAGCATAGGCAGTCAGGTGGGGGGGGGGGGGAGAGATGGGGACAGAGGTGGGAAGAGAGAGAGAGAGAGAGACAGAGACAGAGAGAGAGAGAGAGAGAGACAGAGACAGAGACAGAGACAGAGACAGAGACAGACAGAGACAGACAGAGAAAGACAGAGACAGAGAGAGAAAGAGAGAGACAGAGAGAGACAGAGAGAGACAGAGAGAGACAGAGAGAGACAGAGAGAGAGAGGAGAGAGAGAGAGAGAGAGGAGAGAGAAAGAGAGTGAAAAATGCTCAATGTCAGTAAAGGAAGTAGAATTTATAGAAAACATCAAGTAGCCCAATGTCATTGAATAGCATAGTACATAGAGAGAGTAAGGGAATAAGTTATAAGAATACTAAAGGATAAAAGGGACCAGGTTATGAAGGGCTTTAGACGCTAAGGAGAGGAATTTGTTTTTGATACTAGAGTTAATATTAGTCAACAGAATGTACCTAGTAGCATCACCAATTTATAACTTTCAAACAAATTTCACATTGAAATTCCACACCATGTTAGTTAGATTTACCTCTGCTGGATCTTTTAAAATTTCTTTAGTTTTCTCTTTTGACTTTGATTTTTTTAAACCCTTATCTTCCATCATAGAATCAATACTATGTATTGTTTCTAAGGCAGAAAAGTGGTAAAGGCCCAGGGTCACATAGTCAGGAAGTATCAGAGTCCGGATCTGAACCTAGGACCTCTCATCTCTAGGCCTGGCTCTCAATTCACTGACCCACCAGCTGCCCCCTCTTTTGACTGAGAATCTGTTTCCCCTCTCCTAATACACACACACACACACACACACACACACACACACACACACACACACACACACCTGTCTGGACATTTTCCCTTCAGGAATTCAGATTGCAAGATATTTACAAATTAGTTGCTAGTATTTATATGTTTTTTTTGGGTGGAAGATAATCGTCATAGAGTTTTGAACCATTTATCCATATGTCTCTTTGTACATGAGTTACTTATGGTCTTTACCTGACATAGTCTGTATTTAGAGTCATATTAGAATTGTTTTAAAATGTGAAAAATATTCTACTATAATGATACCATACATTTCATAGTATTGTATTATTCTAGTTTTAGTATTATAAGATATCTCATTAGTCAGTTACTTCAATCTAAATTTGAAAAATAAATTACTTAGCTGTATTTACAATACACTAGGCTAGTGATCATCCTTGAATGCCTTTGGATTGAAGATCTTCAGTGAGGGATGAAATAATTTTCCTCTCCCAGGCAACCAATTGTATTGTTAGATGACTCTAATTGTTAGAATTTTCCCACTGATAATCATCAATTAATGCTCATTAGTGTTAATAACTGACCTTATAATAAATATATTTCCTTTTAAAAGAACTTTCCTGTGTGCAAATTAAAGTATATTAACATAATTTCATAGAGATTATGATAAATAAAATTATTAATAAAATCAGTATTATAAATTAATTTCAAACACAAGGATTAGTAAGTAAAAGAAAATCAGTTTTCATCCTAGCTATATTCTGAAAAATGTCTTAAATATTCCTATACAACATTTAAGTATTTTTGAAGTCACAGACATTCTAGACAATTCTAAACTGGATTTTAAAAACATTTCATTATAATTATCCATACATCAACATCCTTTTGACCCTTATAAGTGTTTATGTAATATAAAAAATAGTTTATCCTCATCATGTCCCCTTTTGCACATTGCAAAGTCATGTGTCAATCTACATCATTTTCACCTCCTTTGCTCCACTCTCAGGCACTGAGGTGATGGTTTTTCACTCCATTAAAGCCAACTCCTCTGTCTTGTCTAAATTTCATCCCCTCAGATTTCTTCCAGGAATATTTCCTTTTAATTTTCTCCTTTTATTTGTTTCTGTTTCTTTCTCTTTCTATGAGTCTCTACGTTTCTATCTGTCTCTCATGCTATCTCTTCTGCCTTACCTTTTCTCTTCCCTCCAATTGCTCCTTTTGAGCTTCTTTTGATTAACCATCATCCATGTCCTCCCCTCTTAACCCCAAGCAATCCTCAAGACTCTGCTCTAGAGTCTTGTTTTATCTTTTCTTGTTTTATCATTCTACATTTTTATATCAGTGATTTTATCTTCATCTGTTAAATTACTTAACAAATTTACTTTGATGATAATTTTCATTTATCATTTATATCTAGTATCATTATTGTCAGATTCTGTTATAACTCTTAGTATAATCAATAACTATATGTTTAGCATCTCAGACTCATGCCTTATAGTCTTTACTTACTACTTTAACCCACTCTTTTTCAAAAGTTTTGTAGATGATTTTGACCACAAATCCTTGGGTATATCCTCAGGTATTGGATAGATAGTACCTAAACCATCCTCTGTACTGCTAGAATCTAAGAAAAGCAATGGAAAAGCCTTCAAAGATTCCTCTGGGAGATGCAAAGAAATATCACCAGATTCAGTACATTGGATAGTAGCTCTTAATTTACACAATAGATCTCTTCCCAACAGATTCATAGGACACTCTGGAACACACAAAAATGCATGTTCCACCGAAAGTGGTCCTAGGGTCACCATTTTTGGTTGCAATTTAGCTACTTTCTGAGTCAAACCTGTCGCACCAACAACATCCATTGTTCCAACAGCTCTACAATCTGCAGGAAAGTTTTGCAAAACTGATTTACTCTCCCCGGTATCCACAAGAAGGTCATAAATCTGATCTCCAATAGTTACAGACACATATGGTTCAGTACTAATGGGAGGTTGGAAAGTTTCCAACACTGGAGCTAAAACAGTAACATCAGAACAAAGCTCAGCCATTTCCTGTCCATCCAAGTTAACATCGTCAAGAATTACAGAATTTTCCCAGGATTTTAAATCATTAGTCCTTTTCACCTCTATTCTGGTATCATTGTTCTTATTCACAATCAAGTTATCCTTAGTCAAATTACAATTTCTATTATTCTTCTTAATTCCACTCTTACTAGAATTTCTAACACCATTTACAAAATTATTTCTCTTTTTCTCACAATTATTTACAACATTAATCAAATTATTATCAACACTAGTTAAATTACTACTACCAGTAGGTAAATTACCATTAACATTGGTTAAAGTACTATTTACACCATTACTAGTAGTTAATTCAGATAATTTAACATTAACACCACTTAAATTATCATTAATTCTCATCAAATTATCATTCACATTGATTAAACTATTATTGATTCCATTTAAATTAACACTGATCAACCCATTACCATTATTAATTAAATTCTTATTATCATGAATCAAATCAATATTAATACCAAGTGCACCATTTCCATTATTCACAAATACATTATCATCATCTTTAACACATACAATTTCATCAACATTTACTTTAATTCCATTTCCTTGATCAATCACTTCTGAACTTCGGGCACACCTTCATAATGAAGTTGTCCCTCCATTCATGTTACCATTAGTAATATTCCCTTGAACAACGTGACTATACTTTGGCCTGGCTCCTGCACGAAGGTAATCCTGTGTTGTTGCCAAATTAGGAGCTTGTATACCTTGACAACATGCATTCTGACATTGGAATACATTTTGTTGTCCATTTCCCTGACTAAAACCATTATTCCAATTATTTCCCCTGTAACCATAATTATTATTATTATACCGATTATTTCCATTGTTATTATTATATCTCTGCCCATATGATCTCTTTCTGTATCTGCAGTCCCTTGCAAAATGCCCAATACGTCCACAAACATAACAAGATTGCTGCCTCTGGTTCCTATTGTTTGAATTGCTATTGGTCTTATAATTATTATTATTGTTTCTCTTTTCTGCTGCCCATAACGCTGCTACTGCCTTGATTTCACTTATTTCTTTCTGGTCAGCTCAAGAATTTGCCTCCCTTAATTGTTTCCTAAGATTTTCAATAATTGTATCCTTGCCATCACTACTCCTGTCCTTCTCTTGGGCAAAAATGTATGTTGCTTTTTGTTTTAGTTCGTCTAAGCTCAACAATTCCCAATCAGGGTAATTGTCCATAAAAATTTTCTTTATCTGGGGAACCGAATTTCTGACAAACATTCTTTTAAAATGATCTACAGTGGTATTTTCTAGAATATTCATGTTCAAATACATTTCTGCTGCCTCTATGATTCTGTCCAAAAAAGTTGCAGGGGTCTCTACTGCTGTCTGCCTGATTTTTTCGAATTTGCTCCATGAATTTGGATGCTTAGCATGCTTCTCTAGAACCTGAATCAGAGATTTACGCGCTTGTTTTAACATTCTGTAGGTAGGAACTGAATTCAGGTCCAGTTCCTCCCAATCTATAGGCCATGGTGTCATTCCCTCCATGTTTCGTGTCTCCTCTATAAACTTTGTTCTGTCATGATATGATAAGATCTCCCCTAATACGTACCAGCAATCTTCAAAGTCTGGATCGTGTTGTTTTACAAAAGCTTTGAAGATCTTAACAAATTTCCCAGAGTCATCATGGAAATTTGGGATCTTACGTTTTAGATTATCTACATCTTCAGATCTGAATCGAGTATGTTGTTTCACATGGAATACACCATCTTCGCGAACGATGGGAAGATCGCGAAGGGGAAAAAGATTAATGGGGGTTTCAGCCTTATTTTGAGCCTCTTGTTCTAGCTCAGCCTTTGTTGGAATACCTTTGTCAGAAATGCCCATGTTCATATATTCATTGCCAGTGTGAGATGTACCAAGTGATTGACCAGAGAATGAACTGTTTTGCATACATAACTCTAAATTATCTAACTTAATTTGTAATAGTCTTAACATTTTTTTGGTTTCAGAATCCCTGAAACACCAAGTCACAATGATTTTAACAAAATACCCAATATGAAACAATATCCACCTTAGTTTGTATACAACATAACCAGTCAGAATCAGAACTGGCATGTGACACAATAAATCCAGTATGTTGATTGTCAAAATCAGTTGTGCCAATTCCAAGTCCATTATCCCTCTAAAATACCTGGGTATAACTCTAAACCACAGGTAAGGAATAGCCCAAACACCTTTCCACAACATCACAAATACATAATCTATCCAATCTTCAATCACCATTGTACCCATCATTCCCCAAACAGACCAACTAACAACAAAATTTATTGTATTATTAGCCACTATTCTGACTAATAATAATTACTAACACAATTAATTAAATACAAGTACAATTAAACACGGCAACAGAAAACAAAACCATCAAAAACAAAAAAAGAAATGAAGAAAATCCCTCTTTCTGGGGCAACACCAAGCTTGATAGTATTTTCCCCTACCCACAGAGATTTATGAATGACCTGGGGTGGGGGCTGAGAAGCTCTGAGCAGCTCACCACTGGTTGAGAACTCTCAGCTCTCACCCAATGGCTGAGCTCCCTCTTGGAATGTTCAAGCCCCTCTTACTTCCTTTATGAATCTAGCTGGCCAACTGTTCACTTCCTGTCTGTCTCTCTATCCACCCATCTGGGTAGTGCCAAACTGTAGGAAAATATAAGTAATGGGGTCACCAGGGATATTAAAATCAACTATGGGGTTTGTGGGAACACTCTCTGGGATGTAAGAGAGACTAAAACTGATCACTGAAGTCTTGTACAGCTACACCACTCCCAACTGAAAAAATAACAGCCAACTGTCCTCTGGCCAGAGGCCTTGAATTAACTGACAAGGTAACAAGGTGAAATTGGGTTTTAATTAGAAACAACTAAAAGGAGGGATAGGAATGACTACTCTAAAATCTTAACACCTAATAACAAAACCCAAAGGGACAGGGAAGGACTTATTCACTACACTAATCTAAGCTATCTAACTAACAGGGCCCAAGGAGCTATACTGGAGTCTCTGGGTTTCTGCCTCAAACCTGGAACCTGCCAGGCTTGAGTACAGCTGGGACTTTTGTGGCTTTGGGATTTCTCACTGCAATCCACTGATGATGTCTGGATGCCAGGAGCTACAGTTGTCTCAGGAACTAAGCAGTAAGGGGTTTGCTTGAAGCACTGTCCTCTTCTCTTGTTCTTTCCTTAAATGCCACACCACACAGGATCCCAGGGGAAAACAGGATGCAAGGTGTCCTTTGCTCTGAGGTCTCCCAGGCTGGCAACAGTTTTTGCCTACCACTCATGGAGTCCACACACAGAACACAGATAGACTTCCTCCTCCTTCATTCCAACCTGGAATTCCCAGCTCCAGCTCCTTCCTGCTAGGTACTTCCTAATCAATATATAATCAATACCTAATAACTAGCTAATCTAATCTTACTCATAACACCTAGTATAATCAATAACTATATGTTTAGCATCTCAGACTCATGCCTTATAGTCTTTACTTACTACTTTAACCCACTCTTTTTCAAAAGTTTCCTAGTTCTTTTTGAGGGCACCTCCAGATTTAAAATCATTATGTTTCAAGAATTGGATTCATTGATAATCTTCCTAAATATATAACTAGTGGAAAAGTCTCTTTGCTTTTAGTTATTTATATGAAATTTTAGCTAAATCATACCTCTGGTCTTCATCAGCTCTCTTCTGGAATACTACAATAGCTTCCAGGTGCTCCCCTCTGTGATTTCTCTACCACATCCCTGCCAAATAATTATTTTTCAAAAACATAAGTATGATCATATTCTTCCTTAAAAACCTTCAGAGGCTCCTTATTGCTTCTAGGCTAATATGCAAATGCATTTTTTGTCATTAAAAACCCTTCACAGTTGGGCTCTAACCAACCTTCTCAGGCTTTGTTCCTACTCTACATTCCAACCAAACTGGATACTTGCTGTTCCCAGAATTCAATGTTCCACTTGATGCCTCCATATGTAAGTTTTCCCTCCAGACAAAAAAAAAATCAACTATCTCTTCCTTTCTGCCTCTTTGAATTCATAGTTTTCTTTAAATTTCAAGTCTTGGGCTACTTGTTTTGGGGATCCTCTAGCTCTTGATATTCTATATTTCTGAAAATTGGCACTTATGCAATTACTTCATCATTAGAATTTAATTTTTAAGGACAGGGAAAGACACTATCCCTACCTTGGTGTCATTAGTACATAGCCATCAGGATAGGGATAGGAATAACTATCCATGGTAACACTGATATGGGAAAATCCCAGAATATGAAATTCCATTTATGAATTCAGATCACCACAAATGGTTCCATAATGACCTGAATCCAGGTGTAACATCCTCTTAGGGCAGTTCCTTGACTTCTAGTGTACTAGATGCTTTCTCTTAAACATGGGAGAGGCTTAATAAATGGTTTGGAATTGTAATGCCATAGTCATTTGACAATCTAACCAAAATCACTGTTCTTATATAACAGTGAACTGTGTTAAAAGGAGCTATTTTAAGTAAACTTTTCCATACATTTATGGACATGGAAAGCTCTCTTCTTTATAGTATCTAAAAGCTACCTACCAATTTCTTATGTGCTCTCCAACAAAAGGTTTGATAATTCCTTATGTTATAAACAAAAAGGGGGGGCCCTAAGGAGATATAGATATACAGTGATGCGACTGTATCTATCTGTATTCCCCTAGCTGCAGATGAACACCAACTCAGATTACCCTTGATAGTTTTTATAATTTCCCCTTTTCTCTAATGGTTGCCCAGGGAGGACCCCTGAGAGGTTATATGGATGGGTAACCTTTCCAGGTCCAACCTGGGGTTGGATAGAATAATGTAGGGCTTTTGATTTGCCTTAGATCATGTTTGATATCTGACTGCGTTGACCCTCTCCCCAACAGTCATGATATAAAGACCACTCAGGAAGTTACTTGTTAAACTCTCTTTACTTAAAACCAGGAAAGGAGAAACAGGACAAGGATTGGGGTTTGGAAAACCTATCAATCTATTATCTGTGCCTAATTGATAATCAGGACTGGAGGCTATTGATCAAGTTGAAGCTGGAGCTTTATTTTCTCCACTCCTGTGGCCCAGCCTGGCCACAGTCAAGCCAGAGAATAGGGAATGCTATTGATGCAGCTGTGTTGGTGATCTTATTCTCTCAGCTTTCTTACTACCAGTGTTTGGTGATACACTAGCTCTCTCAGTCTTTCAGGAAATATTCATATCTATTCCTACCCTCTTCTATATAGACCTCTCTGCCTTCCTTCACCACCCACTCAGAGATTTCACAGTCTAGAGACTTCTGTCCAGAGACCTCCAGAGACCAGAGAGACTCCTCCAAGTGGCTGTCAGGAATATTTATATTGTCAGGCCAACTGACATTTGCCCCTGGCTCATGGCACCTGAGAACATTCCGTGTCTTCCAACTGCCTTCCCTGTCATTCAAGGTGGCATCCATCATTTCCCAGATTATGAATATAACACTTATCATTTTCAAAAATTGCATCAGAGACAGGTGTTATTCCTTAGCACCTACTAAAATCATGGACTACAAAAGATCAGGTAAAGTGATTATATCTTAAGTGTGAAGCTGTAACCTTGCAAATTCATGAGATGACAATTAAAATCTTAATGAGCATGCACAGTGTTCATATGTAAATGAAGCCATATAAAGCACAAAGCCTGGGGAAAGGCAGATCAAGGACTGAACTAGAAGTCAAGGAAAAAAAGATGTAGAAGCCTCCTGATATACATTTGTGTTATCATTTTTGTGGGTAGTGAACTGAGACAATGTTGTATTTGGACTGGATATATGATGAATTCATTTCTGACCTTCTCCCTTGCCTCCTCCCAACTCCTACTTTTTAAAGCAGTTTGATTAAGATAAACTGTTGAAAAACATTTGAGCTGGTGATCTTAGAGGGCTGATCTTTCTACAAGAGGTCAAGTTACTCAATTCAGTGTATGGCAAAACTTTGGAGACAGCTATTTTTTGAAGATAGTAACAACCCACTTTTTTTCAGTTACATTCAAATTTACTACACTTACCTTATAATTCCTAAGCTAAGGTTAACAGGGCAAGTTAAATCCCTTCACTATGAGAACACGGGAATATTTTACAAGCTAGGAATTCTAAATGTTACTTCAGAAAAGCAACCAATTTAAAATAATATCAGGAAAAGCTAAATAAAACTTTAAACCTAGTGCATCCTAAATTATCCCCATTGGGACTTATTCTTTCTTTCTATGAAAAGCTGTACATCATTTTTCTGTAGTTTTAAGGAGAAAAGGCAAGGATGCCGTGATCCTTCCTTAGGGCTGGGCATTGCTTCTACCCACAAATCTAAGGAAGAAGGTGGGAAAATAATTCCCTCACCTCATGCATGGATTGTCTCTTGTTACCGTGTCATACATCTAATCATGATTTGCTTTTGTCTACAAGGAATCAAACACATTATTACAGTCTTGCAGAATCCCTTAATAGACTTTCAAAAATGTTTAAATGATTATAAGATGATATGACTAGAGATGAATTTCAAGCAACTAAGTAGTTATTTAGTATTGATATCTTAAAACCATCAGAGTTCATTATAAGACAAAAAGGAAAGAAAAAAGAAAATCCTCTAGCCATAATTACTAGAGTAATTTGGAAGTGTAAAAAATCATTAGAGTGGGAATGGATTAAATCTGATGTAATTTTTTTCTTTTTGTTTTTTTGAAATCTTATTTTCAATAACATGTAAAAATAATTTTAGCATTTTTTTAAATTTTGAGTTAAAACTTCTCTTCCTCATGACTCATGATGCTCCCCTCTCCTTAAGAAGGCAAGCAATTTTATCTCAATTATACATATACAGTCATGTGAAATATATTTCGATAGTAGGCATTTTATAAAAAACAGAGACAAAATTAGAGAAAAATAAAGAAAGCTTTTTAAAAAATGTGTTTCAATCTTAATTTGGACTCCATCAGTTTGTTTTAGAGGGTAGATAACATTTTTCGTCATGAATACTTTAGAATTATGTTAGATTATTGCATTGTTGAGAAGATCTAAATCATTCACAGCCAAGCATCTTACAATACTGTTGTTACTGTGTACAATGTTCTCCTGGCTCTCTTCATTTCACTTTTCATCCCTCCAGAGTAAGTATTTCCAAGTTTTACAGAGAACATCCTATTGTCTGTACTTATATAGCACAATAGTATCCAGTTGTATTCATATACCACAACTTATTCAGCCATTCCACAAATGATAGTCATCCTCTAAATTTCCAATTCTTTGCTACCACAAAAAAATAAATAAAAAAACTGGTATACATATTTTTGTATATGTAAGTCCTTTTTTTTCAATCTCTTTGTTATATATATATCAATCAGTGGCATTGCTGAGTCAGGAGGTATTCACAGGTTTATAACCATTTGAGCATAGATCCAAATTGTTCTACAGAATGGTTGAATCAGTTCACAATTCTAATAACTATTAACATCACAGTTTTTTCACTCCCATTCCATTATTTGTAATTTTCATTTTATATATAGTGGTCAATCTAATGGGTGTGTAATGCTGCCTCAGAGCAATTTTAATTTGCATTTCTTTAATCAATAGTGTTATAGAGCATTTTTATGACTATAGATAGCTTTGATTATTTCATCCCAAAATGATCTGTTCATAGTTTTTGACAATGTAATAATTCAGAAGTAATTATCTATCTATGTATCTATCTATAAACTGTGATTTACTTATTTCTATTTGTCAGTTCTTCCTTTGGGGGTAGACAACATATGTTGTTTTTTGAACCAATTCTGATACAGTAAGAATCAAGAGGTCTCCTCTCTACTTACTCTATCTTTCCTTTAACTGTTAAAACTCTTTTAGAATTCTTTAATATAAGATAATTAAACCCCGTTCTAACTTTCTGTTATTCCTTCTCTCAATGCATTCTTCTTATTCTCATCCCTTAATGTAGATAGATAGATAGATTGATAGATAGATAAATAGATAGATAGATAAAAATACAGACAGATTTTACGTATCATCCCATCATTTCAAACTCAGCATCCTGTGCCCTCTGCCTATGTTTTGTATGTATAGAATTTTGCTTCCCAGGGACTCTCCCTCCCAGCATCCCATTTACACATCTTTGTTACATACTAACATAGGGAAGAAATAAGTTTTGTGTAGCTGCACCCTCTCTCTCTTCTCCCAGAAACACAGCTATGGAGGTTAGGCAAGTGTCAGACAGAAGAAGTTACTCATGTGGTCAAAATTAAGTTTTGTACTTTGTTTTTTTTTATTTCTTCTACTTCTAGTGACTATTAATAAATCTTATAAAATATAATACTAGGAGTTATTGGATATTAATCTAAATTTTTCATTGTTGGCAACCAGAAGCCTGGAGTTTAGAACACTTGTTCCTCTCTAAGTTGGTAGAGAAATTCTTTTAATAGACAAAAAGATAGATTAGTTTTAAAAAGCCTCTGCCACCCTTGCTGCTCCTCCTCTTCCTCCTGACTTCCACTGCTGCTGCTGCCACTGCTTCCCATGTTTGACCAGACACTGGCTGGGGTTCCTTGAGAGCTGTTTTTCTGTGTGGAGGATAAAGTATAAATTTCCCTTACATTGCTAAAGCTGAATGTTTGGTGCTGCCTTGGAAGCCCGGGAGTTTCTTTTATTCAACAAATTAACTTCCTCAGGGCTTTTACCTAAGGGGACACTTCCACCCTCTTAACTCCCTGCCCACATAGTGGGGAAGAGCAACCAAGGGGCACAGCAGTCCCCTGCCCTTGTGGCAATGGAAGCAAGTGGCTTCCTGGCATTTTTTTACCCCTAGGAGGGAGGGGAAGGAAGAGTACTTTTCCAAACCTCTTACCTAACTCCTGAGGTTTGTTTATTTGTTTGTTTGTTTACCTTCAAGAGTGTGTTTTATTTCATTATGACTAAAATAGAAAACTCTTGCCTTTTCTTGTTGCCCCTCCTCAATCTAGTCTCCAAGTAAGGTTTTTCACCCTGCCCTCCATTCAAAAGTTGATTGGGTGTGCCTCCAGCCCACTAGTCTTGTAAGGCTTTGAATTCTAGCCAGTATATAGCACCACCTTTGGACAGGAAGTAGAATTGCAAGCATAGTCCAGTTTTCTGCCTGTCTCAAACAGTTTCACATTCCCAGAGAATATTACTGAGCTCATACAGTTCAAAGTCTTAGGATGTCTTTTCTTAATACCATTCCTGGGTGTACTTGTCCCTGCTGTTAACTTGAGGAATCTCAAGATTCGGAAGGGAGATCCATTCCCCATACAATCTAAGCATGCCCAGTCTCTGCAACACATCCAATATGGGATTCATCTGCACTGTGCTCAGTGAGGAAATCCGCTCCTTTATGAAGTGTGACCAAAGGAATCTAGATAGATGATGATACTCAGGAGGGTAAGGAACCTTAAAGAATTTGGAGGTGAATTTTAAGTTTTTTCAGACTCCATTTGCTTTATTGATGTTAACTGCTGCAGTTTGTTATCCTCCATATAGTGAAGAAGTTTCTGTAATGCAGCTATTGTAATTGGAGAAAAGGACTCTTGAATTCAGTGCCTGTATCCTGTCATGCTTATTGTGTTTGCTGATTGTTTGCTTTAAAATTCAATTTTTTTTTAACGCCACATATTGATCTAATCTAATATCTTCTGTAACTCTATGTCATTTTCAGCTACTGTGTTTTGGCCATTAGCTATATTTCCAGTTACATTGTCTTTATTTGTACCTCCCTAGGATTGGACTGGAAAAAATATCATTATAAAAGTCCATAAACAATTTGGACAAACCCTTTTCTGTGGTAAAAACATTGGTCCTTATGGATGCTGGGTTTGTTACCAGACTCATCAAGGTCACATGCTGCCTTAATGGCTTTTATGCCTTTGTTAATTGTCACATAGATGATGATGGATGGTTTATATCAAACTGTTTACAACATGTATACACCCTTTGGAGAACTTAATGAGCTAAAAATCTCAATTGATTTAAGGGGCCTTCAGAAGTGATTTTCAGATATCTTGTAGCACCACTACTTCTGAATGATCAGTTCCCTACTTTTAAGTTGTTTGTAACAAGAGGTAATGGTCCACTTAATAGCTGAAGTGAAATATGATAGCATTATTATATTCCCCACCTTCATATTTATAAAAATGTAATGTATGAGACATCAGAAGTGATTTTCACTATTGTATTTTCTTTGCCTCCACATTGCAATGGATGAGACATACATGCCTTTTACAATTGTTACAGTCTCATACCTGTTATGGGTATTTTGTAACATAGACTATTGAGAATAATTTGAAACTATCTATTTTTCTCTGTAAGTTGTTGTTGATAAGGAAAGGGCCAGCTGGCTTTCTGTTGAAGTTGAAGCCCTATAAACTGAGGTGAACAGTTGATAGGTTTTGGGTCTAGTAAAACTGGCTGAAAGTAAGAGTCTAGTAGATGTACAAAGTAAACTTCTATCTAATATCTTAAAGGTTTGAAGAAATATAAGGTAGGTGTAACAGGAATCAAGAATAGGGGTCCCTAAGTTTAAAAAGGGTACTAACTCAAACCACCCCCAGCTCAAGCCCTTTCTCAAGAACCACTCCTATCTGGCAATCCCAGACCTGCTCTCTCTCTCCTTGATGGGTTATAATTGCATCCATGAGTTGGGATGGTTTTCCCAAGGGGCTTTATAACCCCTGGATGGCTCCCAGAGGGAGCATTTCCCATAAAGTCTGGTGGTTCCTAGATAGTTTTTATAATGGTAACTCTTCAGCTTACTCTATCCTTCCACCAGAATGATCTAGATTATTGGTGGCATTTTAGACCCAAAAGGTTTTCATCAGTAGTAGTACAGAGGGTTTTTGTTTGTTTGTTTTTCTGGTTTCTCCTGCCACATTTTAGAATGATGGCAGTAATAGACTTTGTTAGAAATATCTTCACCAAGGTGGAAAGACTGGCTAGATCTAAAGAATGTGTGACAAATATCCATGAGCTTCAATCCATGACATTTTTTTTTAAATGTCACACAGTTAAATTGCTATAGAGATTCATATATGATCCTAATGATCGCAAGTTTCTTTGCTATTGTCATTAAATGGGCTGTTATGAGTTGGAGGATTTTTTATTTCTTTGAATATGCATTAGCTGCTATACTACTGTTTTAAAAATCTATTACTTGTTGAAAATCATGTGTACTCACACTGCCAAGTGTGGCCAAGTTAAGATGGAAATGTCCAAGAAGGAAATGGATCTCATTTTTGGATAAGAAACCTTTTTGCTGTGTCTCTGCTTGATTAACACAGTGTTTCATGGAATGTGAAATATATTTTTGATTTTTTGAATTTTATTATTGTTTTTCCCCGGTATGTACAATAGAATATCTGTTTTCTTTTTTTCTCTCATTTTTTTACTTGAAGCATATGTTACCAGTTTTGATGTTTTGTTTTGTTTTTTATTTTGCACTAGGGTGAGTTCAAAATGTTCATTAGCACTAATGTTAATGCATATTATGCATATTCAAAAAATTTAGACTATGGAAACCTATCATTTATTTTTAAATATTAAGGGGCTTTGATTAATGATTGTGTCTGATTCCAGGAGAAGGGATTGCCAAGAGCCACTGCACAGTGCCAAGGAGCACAAAAATTAACCTGCACAGTGCCTAGAAGCACAAGGTCAAGGAGACCAGCCAATCCTGGTGGGATGGATGAGATTCTGAGCCAAGACAAGGGACTTGACTTATTTGGGGGTTTAAGGAAGCAGCTATTGACAATTTTCTGTAGTCCTGGCTGTCAATAGGTAAGTGTATAATTGCTACTACAGGCTTGTGGGACATAAATCACTTTAATCAGGCCCTGATTCAAGGACCTTTTATGGGCTTATTCTTCCTTATTGAGAATTTTTGCACAGGAGATTTTGATATTTTATGTTTCATCCAGAAGTTATTTTTTTCTCCTTTATTTGGGTTTTCTTTTTGTTCTTTATTTTCTTTTGACAATTGATTCATATACTTCATAACTCAGTCATGTCCTTGTGTTGGTAAATACCCTCCTCGGTGGGGATTGTATTATTGTCATTAAATTCTAGATTATAACATTTTTTCTTGTTAGTAATTTTAGGTTGAGAAACTTGGTACCTCCTTGAATCAAGGAAGTAAACTATTTGGAGAAGGTGCCACAATGAAGCCTGCAGAAACCATACACTGCTCCAAAAGATCCAGAACGAACTTTGGGATGTAGTAAATTGAACTGTGGGGGGTAGAATACATTTATTTTGAATGTATACTCTTATGCCAAAGGGGATTGCCCCCTACTTAGCTTTTTGTTGATGTGCCTAGCAATCATTGGTTTTGTTCTCTTTCTCTTTCATTCTCCCCTCATCCCCACATTATTGTACTTTCTTCTTAGAAACTTCAATATTGTATGTACCTTTAGTTAAAGACATTTAGGGATATAAGTGGGTTATGTGTACTGATTCACTGGAGAAAGTAGGTATGTAAATCTAGGAGATTTCTACATTCTTGTTTCCCAATGGAATCATGAGGGGGATTGTGTGGATAGAATTTTGCTCCCCAGGGACTCTCTCTAACAGCATCTCATTTATGCATCTACATTATGTAGATGTATATCTTCCCTACTAGCATAGGGAAGATATAAGTTTTGTGTAGCTCTGTTCTCTCTCTTCTCCTGGAAACACAGCTGTCGAGGTTGGGTGAATGCCAGGCAGGAGAGTTACTCATGTGGTCAAATTTAAGTTTTGTATTTTGTTCATTTGTTTCTTCAAGTGACTATTAATAATTCTTATAAAATATATTACTTGGAGTTATTGGATAGTAATTTAAATTTTATAGTATGCTCTTTCTACCTCTCCTAATAATAATATAATTCTTCAGATTTAGAAGAAGTACCTTCCCATGTAGGAATATAAAAAAACTTAACCTGATTAAATTTCTCATGATTTATTTTTCCTGTTTACTTTTTAATACCTTTCTTGAGTCTTGAATTTAAAAATCACATTTTCTATTCAGGTCTGGTCTTTCCCTTAAGGATTATATTCATGTTTTCTGAGTAAGCTATTTTTACTTTTGATCCTAGCTCCTTTTCCTTCCAAAATATCATATTCTAAGCCTTCTGATCCTTTAAAATGAAAGAAATTGTTTTGTGACTGTGCCTTCAAACTTTTTAAATTGTTTTATTCAATCTGTTTGCAATATTTTCTCCTTTTCTCCAACAGATTCTGGAATTTTCTATAATATTCATGGAACAGAGGGCGGAGCTAAGGTGATAGTTTAGGAGAAGGAACCTTTGGAATCTCCTTCCAACCAATCATTACAAAGTGTCTCAAAAGGACAGAAATCAAAATCGAGTGAGTAAAGGTACACAGTCTTAAAGTTTGGCAGTGTTTGAGGATTCCCATACTATAAGGGAGAGAAACTGCACTTATCAAAGGGTAAACTGATCACTCCTCCCTCACACAACCTTCCTCACTAGGGTCAGAGTGAGGCCCCGGGCAATCTCTAAATTCTTGGGGGCTAGCTGAAAGCACCACAGACTTACCACTGATAATAGTGCAAAGCTTTCCCAGTGAGACTTGAGACCTGAGGCTGAAAAGTGAGGAACCTGGGCAACAGAGCATGGAGATTGGGCAGAAACAGGGCTGGACACAGCCAAGGCAACAGAGGCTGGAAAAATAGCCTCAGGGCAAAACACTTTAAAGCACACTACACAAAGAACATCACATTACCTCTCCTCACTTGGGATTCTGTCTGGGAAGGGAAAATACTACCAAGGCAAAGCCCTGGAAGACAGAAGCTAAGAGAGAAATCAACATGCAGGAACTTCAATCTGGTAGTGGTAAAAGGAATAAGCAGTGGAAAAAACAATCCTCTTGACCTTGGATAATTTCTATGGAGAAAAAGAGCAAAACACAGAAGCAACAGCAGAGAGTAACAAGCAAATACATCCATATTGTCCCCCAAAATGGAAATAGGTCACAAATTATCAAGGAACTCAAAAAGGAGTTCAAGAACCAAGTAAGAAAAATATAAGCAAAATGGGAAGAAAAGTGGGAAAAAGAAATGAAAGTAATACAAAAAGACAATAACAACTTAAAGCACAAAATTGCTCATATGGAAAAAGAGGCATAGAAATCAAATGAAGAAATGAAGTAATAAGCAAATTAGAGACCAGAATTAACCTGTGGGAAGCCATGAAAAGCAGGATAGACCAAACTGGAAAGGAAAATAAAAAGATCATAGCTGAAAACCAGTCTTTAAAGACTAGAATTGGGCAAGTATAAGTTAATGATCTCATGAGATAGCAAGAATTAGTAAAGCAAAATCAAAAGAATGAAAAATAGAAGGAAACGTGAAATATCTCATTGAAAAGATTATTGACCTGGAAAACAGGTCCAGGAGAGACAACATGAGAATTATTGGTCTAACCCAGTGGTTCCCAAACTTTTTTGGCCTACCACTCCCTTTCCAGAAAAAATATTACTTAGCGCCCCTGGAAATTAATTTTTTAAATTTTAATAGCAAATAATGGGAAAGATAAATGCACCTGTGGCCAACACCGCCCCCCCTAAATTGCTGCAGCACCCACCAGGGGGCAGTGTTGCCCACTTTGGGAATCACTGGTCTAAACAAAAGCCTGGGAAAAAAATAAAAGCCTTGACATCATATTACAAGAAATTATCCAAGAAAATTGCCCTGATATTCTTTAACAAGAGGGCATAATAGGCATCGAAAGAATACATAGGTCACCCTGTACATTAAATCACATAAAGAAATCAAAACTATCAATAAGCACATGAAAAGGTGTTCTTAATCTCTCATAATTAGAGAAATGCAAGTCAAAGCAACACTGAGGTATCACCTCAGACCTAACAGATTGGCCAATATGACAATTAATGTTGGAGGAGACGTGGCAAAATTGGGACACTAATGCATTGCTGGTGGAGTTGTGATTCAATCCAGCCATTCTGGAGGGCAATTTTGAATTATGTGCAAAGGGATTGAAAAGAATGCATATCCTTTGATCCAGCCATATGGATTTGTACCCCAAAGAGATAATAAGGAAAAATACTTGTACAAAAATATTCATAGCCATGCTCTCTGTGGTGGTAAAAAAATTAGAAAATGAAGAGGTGTACCTCAGTTGGGGAATGGTATATGATGTTGATGGAATAATATTCTGTTGTAAGGATTGTTGATCTAGAAGCTTTCCATATGAATTGGGAGAACCTCAATGAACTGATACAAAGTGAAATGAGTAGAAACAGAAGAACATTGTACACAGAAAGAAAAACATTGTGGAAAAATCCAGTGTAATGGACTTTGCTACTAGTAGCAATGCAACAAGCCAGGACACTCCTGAAGGACTTATGTGAAAGAATGATATCCACATTTAAATAAAGAACTATGGGAGCAGAAATGTAAAAGCAAAACATATGACATCACTTATCACGTGTATATATGGGCATATGATTTGAGGTTTAGGCCTTTAAAATAGCTCTATAGCAAAAATGAATAATATGGAAAAAGCTATCAAGTGACAGCATTTGTAAAACCCAGTGGAATTGCTTGTAGGATATAGAGGAGGGGAGAGAAAAGGGAAGGAAAGAAAATGAATCATGTAAACATGGAAAAATATCTTTAAAAATAAGCAAAAATTTAAAAATTTAATTTAAATTAAAAATATTCATTGGAGTCTTAATTTTAAAATTTGATGAAGGAGGTAATTGGTACATTTTTTCAATTTCTGTTTTGCACTCTGGTTCTATAAAAGCAATTTTCCTTGATAATTTCTTTAAAGATGAAGTGTGAGATTTTTTTCCTTCATGGTTTTCAGAAAGACAATTGATTCTTAAATCATTTCTCTGAGACCTAGTTTTCACATCAGTTGTATTTCCAATGAAATATTTCACATTTTATTCTATTTTTCATTCTTTTCATTTTGTTATAATGTTTCTTAATATCTCATGTAGTTATTTTCTTTCACATTGACAACTCTATTTTTTCTTTTAAATGTATATGTTTTTTCATTTAAATACCCAATTAACTAGCATCATTCCCTTCCCTCCCTTTATTAGAAAAGGCATCATTTGAAAAAAAAGTTATATATGGATATATAAAACTATGTCTTACTTATTTCTACTAATTACTTATTCCTCTGGGAATGAACATACACAAATCATTTTTGAAACAGTATTTCTCTTACTATATATAATGTTTCCTTGGTTCTGTTCATTTCACTCATCGTAATTTCATGTAGTTGCTTCTGTTTTTTTTTCTCTCTAAATTAACCTATTTATCAATTTTATGGCTTTGTAGTATTCAGTCACAATCATATGCCAAAACTTGCTTTGTCATTCTTCAATTCATGGGCATTCCTTTTATTTCTAGTTCTTCACCACCACAAAGAGAGCTGCTATGAATATTTTAAAATATATAGTTTCCTTTATCACCTTAGGAAATAAACCTGATAGTGATATTGCTGGATCAAAAGGTATGCCCAGTTATATAACTCTTCAGATATAATTCCAGTAGATAGGATAGAGCTGTTTTTACTTTTCAATTGTAAAATACTCTTCAAATGTAAGATATATTTGAAATCAGTAGTGTAAAGAATGGTAGATCTACCTTCAAAAGATCTGACATCTATCACCACCTGATTGACCTTGGGCAATCTTTTGTTTGTTTGTTTTAAATGAGAGGGTGGGACTCATTATTTTTTCTTGGTTTTAATTTGAAGATCTTATTGCTTACTTGATATTTTTTTCTTGCTTCTAATTTGAAGACCTTATTGCTTTATTACTAAAGATCAAACTGAATAGTATTATAGTGAATGGCAATGTGTTATCAGGTCTTAAGGTCATAAGTCTTGGGTTTAAAAGCTGCCTCTTGTCATTTCTAGCCAAATAACTATGGCCACATAACCATCTCTCATCACTTCAAGTTTCTCCTCTGCAAAATGTGGGGAATATGATTTGCACTATTACCATACAGCTTTCTAATTCTGGGAAAAACACATTGAAAACAGTGAACTATTATATTATTAAGAGCTCTTATAAGGGACTATATGTGTTCCCATGTTAAGGAGATAAATGAGTTTTGAGATGGTCAAGGATGACTCCATAGAAGAAATGATACAAGTTGCTTGTCAGAAGGTGTGTTGACAATATCCAAGTTAAGAAATACATATGGATAAGATTTCTCACTAGTAGCCTATGATATTGTCTCTAGGTATATTATGAGGTTTTCCTATTTGAAGGATATTTAAACCTCTCCAAGAGTAAAGGAGAAATGCTACAGAATAACATTAAAACCAGTACCTCACATGGCCTTCCTCCCTCAGACAGATCTCAAAGTCTATTAATTAACCACCCTTCAGTTTGACAATCAGAAATTAGTCATCTTCACACTACCATTATTTCTTTTTTGTTATAGCATTAAAGTACAATGACTTGTTAAATGTGAAGAGGGGAATGAAATGTTTCCTTATCTTCAGCCTATTTCTCCGTTGCCTGGTAGGTTTTCTTTGGGGATCTATTTCTACTCTGACTATTTCAGAATGTACAGTATAATTCCAGCATGCCTCCTCGTTTGATGGCGTTGTGACTCAGTGACAATGATAACTGAAGAAACATTTATTTGAACGAATCCTCTATCAGAAAGCTGTGGAGGAGTCTCTGTCGAGCTGATATTTTCTTCAAACTGTTCCAACAGGAATTTGCCTGAAAATATGTCAGAGTTGATATTACAATTTTGACATTTTTGATACAGTTCAGGGTTCTCATAATTTCTCCTGCGCTTCCGTTCACCTTAGCATAATTATGCTGATTAGTTAGCAATTTAGGGAAGTAGAAGAATGGTTAATATTAAGCTTTTGTTTATAGGAAAAATTTTGTCTAGGTTTAAAGCTATTCTTACAGTTGGAAGGACATCATATTTTATATGTTGTATTCAGTCATAATTATAGTTCATTAGATAGCATGGTGCATCAATGTATGCATAATGTATGCTAGCAAAGACTGTGTAATCCACAATTGCAGTGCAGACTTTATAAAAATTTGACACATTAAATATTTAAATTGCAGAAAATATTCATATTCATTCAGGAGTTGTTCAGTATTTCTAGTATTCTTTTGTGTGTGTGTGTGTGTGTGTGTGTGTGTGTGTGTGTGTGTGTTTTCTGGAGAAATAATGAACCAATGAAAATAATGGAGGGATTTTATTTTTCTAAACAAATATGTGCTCCAGCAGGTATCTATATCAGAAAAGTTAATGTGAGTATATAGGCAATTAGAGAAAAAAAAACAATAACAACTCAGCACTGGCTTTTCCTATATTATATAGCAATTTCCAGAAGGAAAAAAAAAGATTCTTGCATATTTAATGGATTTCCAAGCTCACTTCACATTGTATGGATAGACATTTCCAAAGTCTTCATGATAAGAAGCATTTTTTGCCATAATTTATATAATTAGAAAAATTTTAAATGGAAACAAATGATCTATGAGCTATAGCTACACTGCCTACAAAATGTGCATATAAAACAAAAACTCAAGTTTTCCTAGTCACTTGTAGGCTGTACACTCTCATTGATAAACACACAAACATTTATGGTTTTATTAATATGGTAATAGGCTTTCAAAATATTTTTTGCAAAATTTCAGCCAAATTTGCCAACCCAAAGGAACAAATGGCATAAATTTATTTTGGGAATAAAACATATAAAAAATAAAGTCAGATGTTTCTGTTTTGAATTAGATAACCATATCATTCTTTTCCCGAGAAAACATTCACAAATTTATCTATGTATATTACAATATTTCAAAGCATTTCTATTTAATATACAATTGATTGAAATTAGTTGCAACACACTTCAGTCCTTTGCACGAATGGACAAAAGGAGAAGACTTAAGGGCACAATTTTAATCCTTACATTTCTTTTCAGTATTGACATCTCTGAATAATGACCCTAGGGAATCCTGAAATATAGCTAATAATATTATGTTTATAAATGTGACACTAAGTGTCAAAAAAGTATGATAAAAATGACAAAATGTTTTTTGTGTTTAGAGTACATGGACCTCAGTTTGAACCCTGAATCTGCTATTTACTGTTTCTGTGACTTTGTTAAGTCACTTAGTGACTCTGGGTCTCACTTTTTCATCTGTAAAATGAAGGAATTGGGTAATATGGGCTAAAAATTCCACTTTAGTTCTGAATCTGTGATCGCATATATTTAGAAAGTTACAAATTGAGTATTAGGTTGGATTTTTTCCTAAGTTACTAGTAATGTGCTTATTTGAAAGATAAATATTTTGAAATGAATTCAATGAATAGTGAAATATTCTTTGACATATTACACCAAAGCAATGCACAAGCTAGATTTATTGTGGATATATATGGGTGGGGTCCTGGTCCATTCTTTGTTTTTTTGTTTGTTTGTTTTTTCTTAGTTGCACTTGAGATCTGAAAATGAAATGGAGCTTTTAAGGAGAATAAGCCAATTATATTGATGGGATCCCTTACCTGGCTTGCCTCCTGGCTTAAGACACATGCAAGTTAACTCCTGGCTGCTACTGACTAATCAGTTACCTGATGCTTTTATAGTGCAACCCCCTGATATCACACTGGGTGATTATGAGCACTCAAAGATATCTAAAAAGAGTAATCTAGGATAATGTAGGGATGATTGTTTCAATCAAAAATGTATCAAAATTTTAGTATTCTAGCTCTGTAATAAAAATGCATAATCTAATTATCTACTTCCAACAAAATAATGTAATAGTACTTAAGGAAAGTGATAGTAGGAAGAAAACTTTCCCATGATTGCTCTTTTTTGGCAAAAAGCAAAATATCTATTGTGGAATAAGTTATGCATATTTGTAAGTTTCCGTATGTGGCTTTTTAGCTACCCAGCTACAAATCTAATTTTCTGAAATATAAATTCATTAGGTCCAAACAGCACAATTCAGGAAAGAAATTGAATAAAAAATGCATACTGTTCAAATACATATGTCTCTGATAAATAATAAAACTCAAAAATATATTTGTTGATTAGTTGATAAAATGCTAACAACTGGTTAATTTCTATATAATTGCATATTAACCAGAATCTGGACTTAATATTTAGTGCATAAGAATTTCTTCCCTTTTTTTACTATCTGTATTTCCTTAAAGTGCTAAGCAAGTATCTCAGTCTCATACACATTAAATATGATGGAATCAAAATATCACTAAGCAAACCTCTCATAGTCATCACCAGAAGTGTTTATTAAGAACTCATCTATCACTCTTATAATACAGAACTACAAAGAGACTACAAAAGCATTGGTTAAGAATTTATGATCCATTACAAACATTGATACAGATATCTAGGTAATTATATGGTTGAACCTTCTGTGGTGAGGATGACACACATAACTTTCATCTTTTTTTTTTTTTTCACACAGAACTTTCAAAGGTGTCCATTAACCAGAATGTTAATGTTCTTTATGGGATTTCAGCTTGAGTAGGTTCACAAACTGAAATGGCTCATACTATTCCTAAGTAGCTGAAAAAGTTGTTTGTACAATAAATGGTGATAATGTTGCACTTTTCTTTTTGGTGTGGGGACTTATTTTTCTTGACTCTGCATACTTGTTTAAAAGAAGAGCCAAAATGGTTTATATTACTTTTAAAAATATATTAAATGTAAAAATCTTTGGCTGCTCAAGGTTAAGTTGCTTAGCTTGAGTCACAGAATTAGGAAGAATCTGTGATATGGCTGTAACTAACCTACTTCTCTAGTCTTTTTCTTACCACCTTCTTCTTTACACACTCTCTGTTTAAAAAAAAATTATTTTTATCAACTACTATCAAATAAAATAATCAGAGATTTGCTTTTATACAGCATTAGTAATGAATCTTATTTAATTCACACATGATCTTGAAATTCTTTAATTTAGCTACACAATGCTAAATACTCAGAAAAAATTATTATGTATGTAAATATATAGTACATGATATTTATACACTTCTAGATAATAAATTAAATTGTCCATTCATCTATTTGTCATCATAAATACAGAGCCTCTATATCTTTTTTCCTGATTGATGCATTAATGATATAGTAATTTGCACAAAAGGTAAAGGAGAGAAATGGAATAAACATAAAGAGTAAGAAAATGTAAAACATTTGAAAAAGTAATATTACCAAATTGTTTTTCCATCTAAGATCATGGAAGTATCAGACTTGGACTCTCATGTCACAGTTTTTGAGGTATTTATAGAGGTAGAATAGTCACTAAAGAGATAAAAGATGGGAAAAGCAGGCAGATTGGACCAAATACACATAAAAGAGGTCTGAACTGGGGGTAATATAATTCCAAAGGATTGAAGGATGAATATAGAAAGTATCCAAAAAAGGCAAGTATATAAGAGTAATAGAAATTATTATTTTAATTAATATTTTACAATTACAACTAAATTATGATTTATTTTTTAAAATAATTTATTTTCTTAAAGGTCAAAACAAAGAACTCAAAAGACAAAATGGGCTGAATTAGCTATGCATCCCCACCTTAGTCTGTCCTATAACATGCAGGACACTCCAAGTTATCCTAACCTCTGGTGACATACTCTTTCCCAGGCTTTTGTGAATTTAAGTAATCAGTGGCTTGTCCTTCCTCCTGTACTACTTAAATGTACATAAGGATCTTGCATTCTCTAGTTTATTGGAAATTACCAGTAATTGTATTTGTTAGCATCTTCCCAGAGATTGCGGTAGTCCCAAGACAGTAGCTCTGTGCAGTGTTTCTGATTATAGCCTCACTTGCCCTGATTAAAGACCTATTATTATAACTATATTGGTAGGTCTGATTATTTTTCAAGCTGACAGAAAATATCTCAAGACCTTGTTACTAATTTTTTTAAGGTAACTAAGAGGACATCAACAATTATTGTTCTATGTGGCTATGCTTATTTATACAAAATCTTTATGAGAGTCATCTATGCAAAAGAGGGGTTAGTACATAAAGCAATGGACTCAAGTCAGGAAAATTTTAGTTTAAATCTTGCCATAGATATGTGTTAAATTTTTTAATCTGAGCAAACAATTTAACCTCTCATTTCATCCGTGTTCTTATATGGCAGTGAAATATGGAATAGCCTTGTTTCCTTAGAAATAATATAAATGTAATATAAATTTAAATAAAATAAAATACAGAGGGCAATGGAGAAGTTAATGATGATCATGAGTAGGCCACAACACACAATAAATAAGGAACACAGAAGAACTGGAATAGAGAATATAATAAATTAATTTTAATATAGGGAATAAAAAGGGATTAATCAGAGGACAAAAACAAAAACTGACAGGTGGATACAGAGTACTTCATTAAATCTTCATAGTCCTACCTTTTATTTTCATTGAGTGGGGTGAACTCCTCAAATTTTGAACTAAAACTGGCATTTATGAATAAACTGGTGACTAAATAAGATCTATCTTCTTTATATCTTTGGATGAAGGCTGTCCATGTAATGGATGTTCCTTTGTGGAACTCTTATAGTATAAGATGGATAAGAATCACAGTGATAAAATAGGGTGGGTGATTTTTATTCTATTTGAATGAATTCTAAACTCATCTGAGAACACAGACCTATTTGAATATTTGAGTAAGGCAATCCAAATGCCACTCCATCATTACTCTACAGATGGTTCAAATGATGCACTGTCAGGCCAATCAAAAAGAAGATATACCTTTTTTCTAAGGATTTGTCACCTTGTTGTTTGTCTTTTCTGCACAGAGCCACAAGTGAATGACTCATCTTTTATTAACAGATCACGTGCCTCTATTAATAAATAATATTATATTTGGAGAAATGGCCTCATTGCATTTATTGGTTAAAATTCCAGGTATTACAGAACCTGTTGGTGACAAATTAGATAGAAAGGTCTCAAAGTTCATAAGCTACACCAGCAAAGCAGATAACAATACCTCTTCTTCAATGTTACTTCCACTGAAACATTTAAGAATTTCTGATGAATCATATAATGATGTCAAGTATTTTGATAAGAAGAATTTTCTGTCCTGGGGAATCAATAGATTTAGTTGTAAGACTTACAGTAAGACTTCCCTAATTATATTTTCACAGAGATTGTTACTTAGGATAATGGTTGTGGACAGTGAGTTGGAAGTCTTGGATTCAAACTGGAAGATTCTTGGATTTAGGGTTTTGGGTTATCTCCATTTGTTTCTTAGTGGAGATCATAGTAAAGATGGCCATACTCCTCTCATATCTCCTATGATCTAATTTAAATCTATGATACAGATAACCAAGAGTGAAGCCCAATGTCCAGAATAACCTTGAAAATGTCTCAAAGTTTATAAGTCTCAGTCTCCTCTGGTTTGTGCTGATCTGGATGAACTTTAGACTACCTTCATACATGGACCTTTTCCAGGTCTCCTTTTTTTTTTCAGGTCTCCTTTTAATAATCTTTCCTACATCACCTAATGGATATTGTCATTTTTGTATATCATTTTAATGTTTACTTTATTATTTCTCATTTTAATATATTCATGGTGATTCACTTTATAATCTATTTTCTTTTCAAATTCTTTTCAAGCAATATGTCTTTCTTTTTTAAATGAATGATTTTTTTCCTCCATTTCTATAAACTCAATATTACAAATTCTTTCCACATTTCAGGCTATTTCTCTAAAATATATATCACTCTTCCCTGCTAATTTACTGAGGAGTTTTTAACATCAAACATTTTTTTTTGTTTTAAAATTGTAATCAATATGAGAATGCTTCAGATTGAAATACATTTTAAAGAGATTTGGGTTTTGTAGGTAACTGAAATATGCCGAAAATTACAGTGGTTTTAAATATATTTTCAATTTTAAAAATAAATGGGAATATTTAAGAAAATGTCTTCTTGAACCATTTGTGAAAATTTTAAGAACTAAGTCATAATCAAGTATGAAAAATCTAGGAGAGCTGGCAGGCCTTGGTCTGTGAACAAAAATTCTTACTGTTAAATCCTTAAATGGGTATATGATGTCAAATGCTTTCCGTTAATAATTAATTTTCAAATTATTTGAAATTTAGTCATTTATACTATGTTTTATTGAATTAGATATGGCATGATTTCTTGTTGTGGTCCAATGTTTAGATGATAGAACAGATACCTGGAGAATACTGTACGATAAAAGCTTAGAGGTAGCTAGGGAAAGGCTGTGATATTAGAGAAAGATTAAACAAGATATGGAATCCACTAAATTTTTAGAGAATATTTTCATTTTTAAATAAACAAAAACATTTAAATTTGTGAAATTATTATAATTTGTGATAGCCAACATGTAGAACCTAATACCAATTCTGAAGCGAAATAATGGTAGAATTTAAAATTAAGGAATATACTATATACCCTCACATCATGATTTTTATCTCTTACTTTTCCCCAGTTTTAGTATTTTTCTCCTTAAGTCTCGTATATTCCCTAAATATAGTTTCTATGCTTTTGATCTCTTGATTTATAGAAGACTATGATCCTCATTCTTTCAAAATGATACCAATAAATCTAAAGTGAAGCAATAAAGTTAAATTACTCTTCATAATTTCTAAACCCTGATCACTTCAAAACTAAAACACTTATAAAATGCTTCCATAATTTTAAATTGAGTTATAAAGAATGATTTAAATAGAGCACTTCCTTTTTTTCAGTTTGGAATTGAATAAAATAGTATTTGGGTTTATTCATTACTGAATAAATGCTAAAGTATATATACTCAGAAGCAGGTAAGGAAGGATGGAAGCCAGTAGATAGGATGATCAACTGACTTAGCTCAAAAATAATTAAATAATGTGTCGATTTTCCTTTTGACTGTATCCTACAATTTAAGAAGTATTTTTGAAAGGCATTTTGCTCACTATTTTCTACTGTACAGGGAATGTTCAAATAACATTTTCCTCAATTCTTCCTTTGACACACAATACTGGTATTATAGTTTGAGGGAGAATGATTATAGGATTCTTTTTTGTTTCCCTGCAGCCTTTAATATGGGGCATTTCACATTGAAGTTAAGCACATTCAGGAAGAATTTTCAAATCACAAGATTTAAGATTGTCTGCTTTACTTGAAACTATTGTGTTTTAATTTATTTAATTTAGTCATAGTACTATTCCTCATATTACAATGTGAAGCTTAGTCTAAGGAAATATCCAATCCTATGGATCACAATTGGACCAAATAAATAATTCATGCTCCATTCCCCCTCCCCACAAAAACAATACCTTTGGGGACATTATCTTTTGAATTGCATCCATTGGTCCAGTAGCTTGTACAGCTCTAAACCACCAATTTATTTTCTGTGCCATTTGCTCAGATATAAATATTTGATTTTTCTCTGTCTATGATAGCAATTATATACTCAAATCAATCATCCATGTCATTGAAATTATCTCACATTAGAAATTTAGTGAAATAATTTAATTAAAATTTGCCATAACAGTTGTGAGAATACACAATATTTGGTTAAATACCAGGGGAGTTGCATTGTGTTGTGATCTGATTGCTACAAGTGTCAACCTATAAATAAATCAGAACTACTTAAGTAGTTATAACAAGGGTCTTTAATCAGAGCAAATAGATTATAATCTAGGAAGATACACAAAACCACACTCCTGAGACTTCCAAGGAACTACAAGAAGTGGGGGATTTATATGGAAAGGGAAGGCATCAGTCTGGCTAATTGAATTCACTGGCACTTGGATGATTAAAATATGCTTGATGCTTTGATTGTCTTCAGCTGAATTCTAGCTTGGTTGATTGACAGGTACTTGAGAATTTAATGTTTAGTCTGGGACAAAGGTCAGTCTCTGGGTTTCTTGTCGACAGGTTATCAGGAACAAGGTTCAATATGGGGGTTTAAGAAGACAAGTTTGTCACAAGTCTTGCCTTCTCTTGTCCTACTACCACCATTTACTTAGTCTGTGATCTGAACAAGTCACTTAACTCCTTGAAAAGCAATTTCCTCATTTGGTGGTAATCACACTGTCTTGTCTATTTTTTTTTGCAAACTTGTGAGGATTTAATGAGATAATATATAATACTTTCTCTAATCTCCACAATTGTTCTGCATTGCCACTTCTCCCAGCAGAAGCAATCCCATTAGAATCATCTAATTGATCTTAACTAACAGGTTATATTGTACTGCATTATATATTTTACATTACATTATTTGTGTACATGAGAAAGTTCCCAATTTTTCTCATCAGGATAAGGATTCTGTCTTATTCTTAGTATCTCTAAATTACTCAGTGGATTATCTTGTTCACAATACGCATTCAATAAAACTTTCTAAGCCAATGAATGAATTGATCCATTCAAAGAGTTTTTAAAACATTATAATAACCTTAGATGAACCACTTTACTTTCCTGACTTCAGTTTTACTTCTCTGTATATTTCATAATTCAAGTTCTTTGGAGATGTCCAAGATCTTTGTTTTATTGCTAATGGTTGACAATAGTTAAGATAATAATTAAGACAAAATCTGATTGTCATATTATTGTTGTTCCTGGGCACAAAGTTCTCCTGGTTCTGCTCACTTCCCTTTGCATGACTACATATAAGTATTTCTGAGTTTTTGAGGGATCATCCTGTTTGTCATTTCTCCTAGTACAAAAATATTCCATTATGAGTGTATACCACAACTTCTTCAACCATTCCCCCGGTGATGGCCATCATTTCAGTTTCCAGTTATTTGCCACTGCAAAAAGAGTTGTTATAAATATTTTATGTCTTTTTGACTAGCAATTGCCAGTTGTTAAAGAAAGGTTCCTGGGCAGGGAGGGTGAGAATGGTAATTAATTCTGATGATTTACATTGAGATTGGGACTTACAAATATGTGTTTTTTCTTTTCAATTAAACTTCCTTCTCTAACAGTCTAATGGAGGAAATCTGCAGAGATCTCTGATCATCTATACCAGTGATAGTGAACCTTTAAGAGACCAAATGCCACACCACACTGCCCCAGAGACTGAGTGCTGTGCCCTGCCCCTGTGCACATCCACCTGGCACCCTGCTCTCACCTGGGGCGGCAAGAAGCTACAGCATTCACAGTGGTCATAGCTTGGTAAAGCTTCTCAGCAGGTTGACTAAACAAGGTGGAGAGTAACCAATAGATACCTAAACCTTTGAGGAGTTAGAGAATGTCTACAACAGGAATGCAAAGACTTCTCCTGACCAAAATGGCAATGAAAACAATTTGTTCCAACAGCCATGAAGTCAGAGAAGCAGATCCTGTAGAACACTTATGGCTTAGTTAGACAATGAAGATGGCAAAGTCATCTACTACATCCCAAGTCATCACTAGTTTTCCTGACTTGTATCTTTCAATTTGAATAGAGAATGAGGCCAAAGAGCATATAATTCTGCCTCACTTAAAAACAATTTATGAAAGATCCAAAAGACATCACCAACTGTGTTATAATTTTGGTCCTTTTCAAATATGAACAACTATTTCTTTTAGTGCAAGTGACTGAATCAGTGTTTTCCACATTGGGTTTTATATTCATGAGTTTGATACCACCTTCAGGAGGATGAACTTGCTTAACTGAAGATGTGGATTTTGAGTGACTTGCTTGAATGGCTCAAGAATGCTCTTCAATTGTACCACTTTTATGTTTCAATATTTTAAGTATCTATCTCCTGGGACAGAGTTTATATGTGTGCTGTATCATGCTTTAAGTTTCTGTCAATTTTTATCTATGAGTCATTCGCATTATAAGCATTTCTTTTGTGTAGGAATAAATTGTTATCCAATATCCAAACAACTTTGTATAATGAGTAATATAATGAACACATTTCCCATGAGGGATTTTAAAAAATAAAACCTTTGGGACAGACTGTAGAAATGAATCTTTCCTAAGTTTCAAAAAATGGAATTCCCAGGGTAATGAAACAGACAATGTGGAAAGGATCTGGCTTTTTCTCTTTGGCATCTGGCTCTTTCAGGAAATAAACTCAGTTTCTATAAGCACAAGAAGTGCATTTTCACTAAAGAAAATGGGGTTCTTATATAGGCCTGTGGTATTTTACCATTATACTCATACAGAGACAAATAGACATATTCATATATATAATGATATGCATAAATATAGTTTTATGTAATTTTAATAATAATGAAGCTGTTGATGCTAATGTTGATGCTGGGATAATGATGATGATAAATAAACATTATACATATATACACGTATATATATATGTATAAAGAAAAGGAGTATTGTATTAGACATCAACATACTTAATTTCATTAACAGATTACTACTTCATTACCTAGGTGCCTTTGGATAAGTCACTATACCCATATGAGTCATAGCATACTCATGTATAAAATGAAGACTTGACCTAAAAAAAGGTGTTGTGAAAGTAAGTTGTCTTAAATTTTTTTTTAATTGACAACTCTGTTTTAGTAGTAATGATGGCCTTTATTATCACACACACACACACACACACACACACACATCTATTTATCTATTTATTTATTTATTTATTTGTTTGTTTGTTTATTTATTCGCCTATTCATCTATTTATTAACCTATTTATTTATTTGTTTGTTTATTTATTTATTTTTTAAATTTAAGGATCCCAAAACAACATTTCTCTGTTAAGGGGTCTTTAATTTTCTTCAGCCTACTCAAAGAATTCACAATGCAAAAAAAGATTAAGGACTCCTTCTAGATCAGGGGTCTGCAGACTTTTGGGCCATGAGAACCATAAAAACCACATTTTTTAAAATGTAATTTTTTGAGAGCCATACAGTGCTCACTGTGTGTGCTCCTGTAACAGTGCCTGAAAAAAAATGACTTTATGGCTCCTGCAGAAAGAGCCATATCTGGCCCTCAAAAGAGCCAAATAAGGCTCAAGAGCCATACATTGCAGACTCCTATCCTAGATGATCACCAAGATCTTTTTCAGATTTCAGGTTATCTGTGAACCCTTAGTGTTTAAGGCAACATCTATTTTAAATACAATATGGGAGTCCATTTCAGTTAGGGTAATGATGATTCCAATTAAATTTTTAAAAAGGCAATCTCATTTCTACCCACAATATTTGACTAAAGAATCAAAATAGCAATTAAACTAACCTTTAAAATAATGAGATCCAATGAAAATATGATAATTAGTCAAAAGAGAATCATTTTCTTATCAACAGAGAAGAATTTCAGAAACAAAGATTATCAAGATTGGAAAATCCATTTTTTATTCATAGATCCTATTGTTTGTTTTGTTTTTATTCAGCTATTATTTTCAACATCATATTTGTGTCTAAAAATAATTTGGTAGAGTCCTTTCCTTGGCTATTTGTCCAAATAGTTTATTTAGTATTGGAATTAATTGTTCTTTAAATATTTGGAAGGATTCACTTTTGAATCCATCTTGCTCTGGCAGTTTTTATTAAGTGATTCATTAATGCTTTATACAATTTAATTTTTTTCTTCTGAGATGGGATTGTTTAAATATTGTATTTCCTCTCCTGCTAATCTGGGCAATCTACTTCTTTAAATGCTCATCTATTTCACTTAGATTGGCAGATTTATTGACATGTAATTGGGTAAAGTAACTCCTAATAACTGCTTTAATTTCTTCTTCATTATTTGTAATCACATTTCTTTTAATTTTTAATACTGGTAATGTGGTTTTCTTCCTTTTTGATCAAATTAATAAATTGTTCATCTATTTTTATTGCTTATTTTCATAAAACTAACTCCTTGTCTTAAATTTTAGTTAAATTATTTTCTTACTTTCAATTGTCTTAATCTCTTCTTTGACTTCCAGGATTTCCAATTTGTTATTTAATTGGCTTCTTTTTCTGTATTCTTTTTCTAGTCTTTTAAGTTGCCTGCCCAATTCATTGATTTGCTCTTTCTCTATTTTATTACTGTAAGCATTAAGTGATATAAATTTTCCCCTAAGTACTGCTTTGTCTGCATCCAAAAATTTTTGGTATGTTATCTCCTTGTTCTCATTCTCTTTAATTTTTTTCCTATAATTTGTTCTTTGACCCAATCATTATTGAAAATAAAAGTTAGTATAATTTTAGTTTTTTTCTCTAGGTCTTTATTATGTAATTTTATATCTTTTTGATATGAAAAGGATATATTTAATATTTATGTTTTTCTGCTTTTGGCTGTGAGGCTTTTATTTACTATTATATGATCAATTTTTGTGAAGGGGACATATATTTCTGCAAAAAAGGTATATTCTTTTCTATTCTAATTCAATAACATCAAGCCTAAGTTTTCTAAAATTCTATTCACTGGCTTAACTTCTTTCTTATTTTTTTAATTTGATTTATCTAATTCTGAGTGGGGAAGTTAATACCCCCAATAATATGGCTTTATTTTCAATTACCTCTTGCAAATCAAGTAGTTTGCTGTTTAGAAATTTGGATCCTATTCCATTTATATTTAATATTAATATTGCTTCATCATCTAAGCTTATTTTTATCAATATGTAATTTAATTCCTTATCTCTTTTAATTAGGACAATTTTCACTTTTGCTTTGTCTGAGATCATATTTGCCATTCCTGCTTTTTTAACTTTTGTTGAACCACAATAGATTTTTCTCCAGGTTTTTACATTTACTCAGTGACTCTGTCTGCTTTATGAGTTTCTGACAGACAACATATTATGAGATTCTGGCTTTTAATCTACTCTGTTATTCTCTTCCATTTTATCATTCATTTTATCCCATTTACATTCAGAGCTATGATTACTGTATTTCTCTCCACTTTATTTCCCCATGTTTATCCTTCTCTTTCTCTCTTTTCAATCTTTCCCTTTTACAAATGTTTTTGTTTCTGTTTACCCACCTCCCTGATTTTTCCCCTCCCTTTAGTCTGGAGCTGCCTTTTTTCTTCCCCCTCCCCTTCTTACTTTCCTACTGAATAACATAGGTTTCTATACCTAATTGAGTGTAGATATTATTCTCTCTCTAGATCAATTCTTATGAGAGTAAAGTTAAATCATTGCCTGAAAGTCCTACATCTTTCTTTCCCAGTATTAACTCTTACATGCCTCCTCATGTGAAATAATTTACCCACAACTCTATCATTTATAACCTTTCCCCAATATATTTCTCTTTCTTATACTTTGGCTTTTTATATCATCCCCTCATATTTACTCTTTGCTCTCTGTCAATATGTTATTATTCATTGCTCTAATAGTAATGAGGCTCTTAAGTATCTTAAGTACATTAGTTAACTTTGATATTTCAGGTATCATATATATCTTAAACATTTAAGTCATCATCTTCTTATAGTAATGTAATAATTTAACCCCATTTTTTCCCTTGATTTCCTTAAAGTTATTTAGGTATCTTAAATATCTCTTGTACAATACCTTATATTTTCATATTTCAGTGATCACTTTCCATGCGTGGATGTAATTAACTGAAATGTAAGAGATCTGTCTCCTAAACCCTTAAATGAGAGTACCTCTTCTTGTCCCTTAGTTGGGTTCCAAAAATTCCCATTTGTGACTGTGCTAATAAATAGGATCTTTCTGATTGTGACAGAAATTAAAAGACAACCACATTTACCAAACCAAGAAATCTCCCAATCTGTATAAAATCCTACCACAATGGTATTTAATTATAAGGATTATGGTATCTTGTACTAAATAGGAGTGACAAAGTGCCTAAAAAACTGATTATACCAAATTCAAAGATGGTCATTCTGAATGACCACCATTGACCATTTTTTCTTCCCTACTGCTCTGTCCCAGTGACCTGAGTGCAATTAGCCAGCTTATTTTTAACTTTTCCTTTTTTGTCTCTCCTTCTCTATGTTCCTGTGCCAGGGTATTTTATTTATTCATTATTAATTCACACTATTATGAAAATAAAAATAGATCACAAAAATTACTACTTTATATATTATCAAATATTCTGATTCTTTTGTGAAACCACATCTAAGTGTCTTAAATTCTCTTAAGAATTATAAGAAAATTTTTGTGAGTGATGTAGGAATTTAAATTTAGGATTTTTAACAAATATGTGAATTCTAAAGTAATATTGTGGTCTCCAATTTAAAATACTATAGCTTAAGTCAAAATGACTTTTAGCAGCTTCATTTACAAAGTGATGGAAAGAGTGAAAGTGGAAAAATGTATATAAAAAGACAGATTCTAATAAGCCTACCAGCCCTTCTCCTGAGAAGCTAGGCTCAGCCCCAGTAAGGGCTTCCCTAAATCCCTTGTCTCCATGTGGATTTCCCAGTAATCCTTAGCCAGAGGTCCCAGTGGTGTCTTCAGCCAGAGTTCCACCAATGCTGCCTCCTCCAAAGCCAAGACAGGATCCTCAGCCACTCACTTCAAAAACCAGGAAAGGAATAAATCTCTGGAACCAATCTCTCCAGAACTCAGGAAAGGAATGCTTCTAGACCAGTGATAGGCAAACTTTTTAAAGAGGGGATCAAAGGAAAGGAAATGCTCATCTGTCAGTCTGTTTCTAAGGCAACTCTTTCGAAGTTCCATTGTATTGTATACTACTCATTGTATTCATCAGATTAGGAATAATGTCTCCTGGTCAGATAGAACATTTCAGGGGGCCACATCTGGCCCGTGGACCATAGTTTACCCATCACTGTTCTAGACCATGCTGGTCTCTTCTTTTTATGCTCCTTTTTTCCACATCATTTCCTGTCACTTCCTGTCATTTCCCCTTCTTCACAGAAACCAATGGCAATCTTTTAATTTGCCTAGCACTGCCAAAGAGGGGTGGGCAGTAGCCTTTGGAGGTGTGAGCTTACGCTAGTAAGTGACTCCTGAACTCTCTTACTTAGTGGTAAGTAGGAGTGCTTTGAGTTCTTTATATGATTAGCTAAAAATAGAGAAAGGGAGAGTTAATCCTATCTTCACAGTGGCTTGGTGAATCCTTCTGAGATGAAGGTCCAAGGATTCAGAGTCCTTTGAAAATGTATTTGCCTATAACAGTTTGCTCTTGTTAATTCCTAAGAATGAAAAAAGTGTGATGCACATAACAGTGACCTCCAGTTTCATGTACAATCCTCTCTTTTTTTTCTATTCTTTGTATGAAAACAACCATTCTAATTAATGTTTGTTAAACTATAAGTAAAAATAAAATTATTTAAAATACATGTTATTTTTTAAAGATTCTTAAAGTTGATATCTCTGAAGTGAGGGGATTGTTTCTTGATCTTTTTTGTTTGTTTTCTTCTCTGACCTAATATTAAAGGAACTTAACCATTCATAATACAAGAAAATTGAAGCAAATTTCCTTACTGCCAGCTATAACTTTACTGAGAAAAAAGTAAGCTTTCATCTGAGAAAAATAGCGACAAGCTAGAAAAGAAATAAATAACTCTGACTGTTCTTGTTCTTGTCAGATCTGAACAAAGTGTTTATTGCACTGTCCCACTAGGACTCAAACTCTTATATGTCACTTCACATGAGTCAGTCCCCTGAGATATTCTTTCCATAGAATGCTTTCACTTGATATCCCATGGTTTAAATACTTGGAGAAATGAATTCTATTTGGGGGCAATAGTTGCATTATATGGTCACTATGACAACATATTAGGTTGTGAAATGTTTCATTTCACTTATTGCTAACTTGCAGTCTATTTTATACTGAATTACAACATCTAAACTCTTATTTGAACACTGCCCAAATGACAATATATTTGTAAATGTTACACTATCTAGAGATATTGGAAAGGACTCTTGGAATTCAAAAATTTGGGTTCCTATCCTACCTCTGAGGCCTCTTATCTAAGTGATCTTGTACAAATTACTTAAATTCTTTGGACATCATTTTTATCCTCTACAAAATAATAGAGTTGGTCAAGATGGCCTCTCAGGTTCCTTCTAGCTCTAGGTCAATGAGCTTATTGCAATAACTATGCCATGGCTCACTAACTCAAAGACAAGTTACTCCATCTCCTCTTCAGGTTACTAGGTATATGCTGAGTGGTTTAAGGGTGTCTTTTCTATAAAGCTATCAACTCTAATCACTACAAACTGTTGCCTCCCTTCCAAGTAGATGAAGAAACCAATACCTTGAGAAGTTAAATCTGTGATGGGCAACCTTTTGAGCTTGGTGTGTCAAAATTCTCCAAAAAACCAAGCATAACTTGGGTGGTGTGTCACTTAGAGAAAAAAAAAACATAATTTCATGATATTTATAGTTTAAATAACAAAATGTATAATTGTAATATATCTCAATTTAATAAACCAAAATAGGAAAATTAATACAGATGGAATTGTCTTCTGCAGTGCACAGAGTGTCTACACTACACTACAGCATACGTTTCATCCTTGGTATGCGGCCCCATACTTCTCTTAATATTGCCAAGATTTCTTCATCCACAAAATGAGGGGAATGGAAAATGATACATACAATGGTATCAACAACATAAGTGAAAAGAACAGTAGAACTTAGAGCTGTGGGATTTTAATGATCAAAACCTTGGCTTGAGAGGAGAATGAAGAAATAACTCACCCTTTTTTCATTTGATTTAGGAAGTGATTGATTATTAGTTGAAAGGTTTTAGGCATTTTTGACACTGTTTCTGTGTCATGTAGCTTAAAATAATTGTTCTTTTTTGTTAAAAGGGAAGAATAACTTAAGTAGTGTGAATCAATAGATTTTTAAGAAAAAATAGAGTTAAAAAGATCTTGAAGGTCACATTTTCGTTTCACATTATATAATTTGAGGCAAAAAAAGGCTCTCTCCCAGGGACTAATTCATAGAATTTTGCTTCAGTAAACTAAAGAGTCAGTAAATTCAAAGTTCATGCAGATGCTAAAAGAGTTTTTTTTTAGAAGTTTATAGTCCTTCTGGATCGTACAAACAAAAGATAGTAGACAACATTTTTTTTGAAAAAAATTACATTTGAAGAACTTCTTTTAATGTATTATAAATTTCAATTAAACATACCTGTCACTGTTGCTTTAACTTTTATAACTTTGTTATATAGTTAGGATAGCACCATAATTTTATGTCATTTGCTAAAAATATAATGAGACATAACTTTATTATTAAATGATATGGAAGGTTTGATGCTTGAATATGCCTATAATTTTAATGTTATTTGAAAAAAACTTATCATTTTTATTCTCCCATCTATTCCATTGATGTAAAATATAATAAATATGATTCTTCTCTGGTAGTCTTATTATCCTGATTTGCTTCATTTGCAAAAAAAAATCAATTAGTCAACACTAGTTAAAAAGAAATGCAAATAGCATAAGATTGAAATACTGTCTGGTTTTTTATTTTTTAAAAAAATGAAATGCTCTATGCAGAATATTTTTCATTTTAACTCATTAAAAGCAATGAGGAAGCATTTTTTAAAAGCTTTATGGGATTATTTCCCATTTTCTGTTAATAAAATAAATTTGTGAAGAATTACATAGTAAGAGGCACAAATATAAAACATTTTCCCCACTAGAATATCTCATTATTAATGCATTGGTCATTCATGCTCTGTACACATCCCACACATTTGCTAGCTAGCGAAATAACTAATATAGTTGAATAAATTTACATAAAAATTTAGTGCCCAATTTACAGATTGTAAAGTCAGTATAAGTAAATAATATAAACTATTTGACTTAAATTTGACTTGAATATACAAGGAAAGAACCGGGCTTTGGTTTAAGAACCTCCTATCTTCATATTCCTTTTCCTTCTCTCCACTGCATTGTTTACATTTGATTTTGACTTAAAGGGCAGAAGTTTGGCACATTTCTCTGTTTTCTCTTCATTTCAATCTGAGCTAGTGATAATCTGGGCAGCCCGGGATATGTTACCTAGAGGGGGATCTTCTGGAATTTGATCTGAGTAAAGGCTAAGATTTTTTTAAAAATCTGGCGTCAATTCCAAACAACTCTCTTCCCACAATGCAACAACTTTTTTCCTCAGTTGACTACTTGAGAACTTTCAAATGACTCTAGAATTGCGACCTTTTAAATCATTCATCTGAGGGATTTTTGCAGAATTTCAAATAAAACTGCTATAGAGTTAATCTGTAAAGAAGAAGAAAAAAGACAGGTTTTTTTTCTCTTTTCTCTTTATTTAACTTAAAGAGAGGATCATAAACTTGGAATTTTTATTGAAACAAACTTAAGAATTAAGAAGGTTAATTATTGGATCAGAGCTACCAGAAATCTTTAAATTGGACATGAAGGATGAGTTTTTTAATATGTTAGCTAATCTAATCCATAATAAGTTTAAGGAGATAATTTCTTTGCAACTATAAGCTTTAGAGGACAAATTCAAAGATACACATATCAGTCATCCATTAAACAGAGAATAATATAGAAGTTTATAGATACTGATTTCAACATTATGCTTTTTATAAGAAAGATCACTTATGTTATTTAGATTTATAATTTGTTACACTTGCCATTTCATATTTGTTTGTACTTTGCATACTAAATAAAGGAAACGATTCCATCTCATCTTAAAAAAAAAAGAAAAGGGAAAATGTATCTTTCAGGCTATTTCATATCACTTAATCTCTTCAGAATTTATCCCCTGGGGAAGGAAATTGAAGCCACTTTAAAATCCTTCCCAAAAAAATTCATGGACAGTATTGGTATACTATGATCTTGAGTTCAAAAAAGAGCTGGACAGGAGAACAACAGCAATAGCAACCATAAATAGATCTGTCCTGTAATATTGTTGTAGTAGCTTCATTTACAAAATGAATCCTCAGTGAGCACAAACGTTTTTTAATTCCATGTCAATAAATGTTGGTTAACTTCTATCCAATAAGATTATGCATTCAGTAATTTATTCAGTGAAAAAAATTCAGTATTTAATTCAGTATTAAAACATAATTTATTGATTTTAATGTTTCTTAAGAAATGTAATTATCTATGTAGAAACGTTAAGAAAAAGTTATAGGCACATACAACATGCTTTCTTTCACTGTTTATCTGTTCTGACCTATTATTAATGGAATCTAATCTGAATTTAAATATTTTATAAAATATATGAGTTTTTATTGGTAGATCTAATATATAAAATATTTAAATATATTTTAAATGCATGAAAATACACCTCCCAAATCAAGAAATAAAAATAAATCCACCATTATAAGGTTACATAGTTAAAACAAATTATGGCATCTGTCGTGCCAATATTCTCTATCTTTGTCTCTCTGCATATCTGCTGTATATTCATATATACATATATATGTACACACATATGTATGTGTGCAGATACAGATATATACATGCATATGTAAATTTCTCAATCTGCAATCTGCAATTACTCTATCATGAAGTAGGAAGCTTAGTTCATCATAAGGTGTCTACAATATGGGCTGGTCATTTAACTGATTAGTGTGCCTAAACTTTTCAGAATTCCTTGTCTTAATAGTTGTCATTGAATATATTAACTTTTCTGCTCCATTCATGTATTCATACATGTTTTCCTAGGTTTCTCCGTGGTGTTTGAATGTCAGAATTGTTATGTAAGTATTGATCTTTTCATTATATCTGCTTAGGAATCTATTTTATTATGATACATGTAAAACCCAGTTGAATTGCTACTTGGCTACAGGAGAGGGGGAAGGGGAGGGGAAGGAAAGAATATGAATCACATAACCATGGAAAAATATTCTAAAACAAATAAACAAATAAATAAACATATTAATAAAAGAAAAAAGAAATCTATTTTATTAAAAACTTTTTCCCCTTTAATATATTAAATCTGGGTTCATTCATAAATGTTTAATAGTCACTTCATGGGGAAAACATATGCATGGAAAATTTTTAATTTTTTTCTGCATTATTAACATTTCTATAATCACATCTTCACTCTATATACAATCAAGGGAAAAAAGAAGTCCTGATTTGGAGTGTTTGTGAACTTCTAAGATGTAAATACTTACAGTGAAATTTTAAAATTCATTTCTTTTTAGCTGGTTTGAGCTGGCTCCAACATATCCTTAGTGTATGTACAATTTAGCTCTGCAAGTTATTCTTTATTATAAGCCTATATCCTTTGCTTTCTGAAATATTTAATTCTAAGCCCTCTCCTCCTTAACAGTCATGGTTACTAAATTATATGTCATTCTGACTTTTATTCCTCAGAACTTGAAATCTTTTTTCTTTTTTTTCCCCACTACTTACAATTTTATTTTTTAATTTTGACTTAGAAATTCAGAATTTTTGCTATAATTTTTCTGTAAATTTTCATTTTGAGATTTATTTAAAGAAATGAAAGATGAATTATTTATTTTTATGCTATCTTCTTATTCTTGGAGATCTGATTATTTTCTTTTATGATTTATTGGTTTAAAAAGCTTATTTGGCATATTTAGATATCCTCACTTTATGAGAGGTTTCTTATAACAAGATGTAAAATAAATAATATGGTAGTTTCATCTTTAAGGCCATGCAAAATTTCATATCTATAGCACCCCTACTCCATTGTTATCATTTTTTTAATCTAACAATTTTATTTTTCTGTCCCTTTCTCTCTCATCACATTTGTAAAAAAAAATGACAAATTTCTTGTAACAAATATACATTATCATGCAACAAGAGTACAAAATTTTGTGCAGTAATCCCCTTCTCATTCACTATTGAAACCACTAATATTATGGGACTAAATTAGGTTATTCTTGGGAAATGGGGTACCCGAGGAAGGTGTGCTACTCCTCAAGGGTTAGAGGGAAGGCTTCCACACTAGCTGGGGTATGTGGTGACCCAGCTTGTTGCTGCACTGAACAGGGCTCATACATGCCTCCCAACCTTGATCAATCATCTGCACCACAATGGGTCAGGCTTAAAGATGGATCCCAGCCAGACAAAGCTGTAGCACTCCTTCCTTTCTCTGTCTCTCAAGTTGCTCTTAACTCTATCTGACTAAAGTATTTAATGAAGTTAACAGGGTAATGGATAAGGGTGAAGGAATAGGTGGTGGTCAGTGGGTGCAGGTAGCCCTAAAGCTTAAACCCTTCAGGTCCATCACCTTGGGGAAACTGAGTCTATCTCAATCCAAAGCTTCTCCTGCCCTTCCCGTTAAATCTATGTCTAATATCTCAATTCAGTCTGTTCATAATTGATTAGGGTCTCAGTAAGGCAAGGTTCAAGGAAAGTTGAGGCAACAGGGATCTGCGCCCGGAATGAGTGTAGAAATCCCCTAAAACTGGTTGGCACGGTCTTGGACAGTGTAGATATCTCAGTTGGCATTGAACAAGGTATCATATCTTCTGTATCAAATCAAGAACTCTCAAGGATTGCCTTCAGGTCCTTCAGAGCTCATTTCTCCATCCTCCTTCATCAAGCTTCTACCCCCAAAGGCCCATTTTTTTTTGGAACTTCCTTCCCAGAAGTCCTTCTGCTTTTTCAACTGCCATTTGGTCTCTTCCAACATTCTGTGCCCCACCAAGAATCTTCCCTTTGACTCCATCCTTACACTTTCTAAACCCATAGCTGTCTACATGGTAAAAAATTGTATTTTTTGTTCTTTGGAATTATAAATAATCATTGATTTTTTTCTTGGAAAAAAAAAGTTTCCAAGTTTTCTTGGAAACTTGCTTTACTGATAATGGTTTAGTCCTTCCTAGTTGATTTTTAGATAATATTTCTGTTACTATATTCATTATTCTCCTGGTTCTCCTCACTTCACTTTGGATCAGTTCATATAATTCTTTCCAGGTTTTTTTGAACATTCCTCATGGTGCAATAGTTTTCCATTAGAGCTATAAAATACAGTTTATTCAGGCATTTCCCAATTGCTTCTTTGCCACTGCAAAAAGACATGCTAAAATGTTTTTAAAAGAGGTCCTTTCCCCTTATCTCTGATGTCTTTCAGATAGAGAGCCACTTGTACTATTACTGGGTCAAAGAGTATGCAGAGCTTTATGGCCCTTTGAGCACAGTTCCATATTGTTCTCTAGCATGTTTGTGTCAGTTTACCGTTCCAACAATAATGTATTGGTGTCACAATTTTCCCACATCACCTCCAACATTTATCATTTTCCTTATTTAGGTCATGTTAGCCAATTCATAGGTGTGTGGTAGGATTTCAGAATTGTTTCAATTTACATTTCTCTATTCAATAGTGATTATGAGAATTTTTTTCCCATATGACTATAGATAATTTAAATTTCTTCTTCTGAAAATTGTCTGTTCATATACTTTGACTATTTGTCAATTGGGGAATGAGTTGTATTCTCATAAAATTGACTCAGCTTTCTCTCTCTATCTCTCTCTTTCTAAATATATATATATATACATATATATATATATATATATCAGAAATATTTGCTATATTTTCCCCAAATTTGTTAATTTGGTTTTACCCCTTCTAAACTTGCTTGTATTGGTTTTGTATGTACAAAATATTTTAATTAAATATAATTAAAATTATCCATTTGTAATGTTCTATGTGTCTTTTTTGGATAAAATTCTTCCTTTATTCATAAATCAGATGAGTAAACTTTTTCATGTTCTCTTAATTTGTTAATGATTTCACCATTATTTTTATTTCAAGTATCCATTTTTATTTTATTCTGCTGTATGTTATCCTATATTATTCTATGCCTAGTTTCTGCCCCATACTATATTCCACTTTTCCCAGCAGGTGTTTTTTGTGTGTGTGTCAAATAGTAAGTGTTTTTCCCAAAAGCTTAAGTCTTTGGCTTTATTGCATAATAAGTTGCTATGGGCATTAACTAAAGACACACATTTCTCATACAAAAAAAAATCTTACATGAAACACATATTATCCTAACATTCAAGACTTTTAAAAATTCTGTTTACATATTACTTTCTATTTTATGTTGCACAGCCCTACTTTGGGTACTCTACCTTTGAACCAAGCCAGAGATCCCTCATTCCTCATTCTTATCTTGCTCTATCCTATCTCCTTTCCTTTGCTCATATTTTCTTGAATTACTAAAAATTTCCAACAGTTGAAAATCCTCCTTTCTCTCAACGCTCAACTTACGTGTAACTTCTGCTTTGCAGCCTTCTTTCAATCTCCACATGGAAATTATTTTTCCCTCCTTAACTTTATGAAATCACAAAGGATTGGATGTAGAAGGAACAATAGTTATTATCTCTTCCTAACCTCTCCTTTTATAAATGCAGGATCTGAAGCCTATTGTAATTATCTTATTTTCCCCATTGTTAATATAACTATTAAATTCTGGATACAGGTTTTGAACCCAAATCTGCTGATTTCAAGTGTAGAACTATTTGCTTAGCTTTTTATAATTCTGAATATTTTATATTCATCTTCTCATTTGAAGCACCTCAGATACTGCTACCAAAAAGGCAATATTTATTGCTTAATGGAATTGAATTTGTAGACTTTAAGTAGAGAGAATTTTAGTGACTTTCCCAAGGATTCAAACCTCATATACTTTGAAGTTTGGTTGAAATTGTGTTCTTACTACTCAAAAAGCCTGATATCCTGCATGCTGACTGTATCACATTATAAAATTTCTTTTAGATAACAAAATTTTAGTGGGACAAGAGAAAAAAAGGAGAAACCGGGAATCAGAGATTTCTTTGATGCATATAGAGTAGGATAATACATACAGCCTAATAATAATGATATGAGTTAGAGAAATGAGATGACAAATTTTAATAAGATTCATAGTAGAGTATATTGTCAAGAGAGCAAATCAGAATTTTAGAACATTTTCTACAATGGATTAGATTATTCAAGTACCAATATTTCCTCCCTCAGTGACTTCCTCCCAAAATACTGATACTTGCCATAACTGGGTTAACTCAGTTTGACTTTAATTCTCAAATTGGGCATATACAACTTGAAATTGCTGATTAGGACATTTTACATAAGCAATTTTAAGCATGTAAAATTTTATCTACTGATGCAATATTATAATAGTGGATAAAACTAGATAATGGAAAAGCAGCAAGTTCTATTATTCTTGAAAAATGCTGCAAGGGTAAATTTAGAAATAACAGATTTCAACCCTTCATTGTTGTTCTAAAAATAATCTACTCCAAGTTTGAGGTATAGAGAAAGCCGGGGATAAATATAGTGTTGGAATGAAATGAAACATTTAACAATGTGGTATTGAGAGACAAATGTATTCTCATTTTGGGGAGGGGGAAATGAGATTGAGAAAGCTAAATTTAGATGTTGAAAGAATTACCCTAATTGTTGACCCAGAAGGGAAATTGTACTAAATATACTCCCTATATTCAAAATAGAAAGATGGGTGTTAGAAGGAACTGAGGCAAAATTATCGTTTTCATGAGTGCTATTTCTAAATGTACAGAAAGAAACCAGTTGATTATTCATAACAAGAGAGGTTAAATCAAGGAGATTAAAAAAGACAAAGGATTTATAAAGAGCACAGGGGTCAGTGTCAGGTGTATCTGCCTAAACAAAATAACTGTTACTCAAATACAGTTACCTAGGAAGAAAGCTTCAGAATCAGAATTTAAATGGATGTATATTTTAGGGATTTTAATAAATTTGAGAATAGAAATAAATCCTAAGTCTCATCATTTATTTTCAAATATCAATAAAATGGTATCAGGTGGGATGCATTATTTCAATCATGTCTATAGTTGTACTTGAACAGCTTAGGAGAAAAATCTGTTTTGTGTGTGTGTGTGTGTGTTTAATTCCTGAACCTTCAATATACAAAGAAGGCATACTTGAGCATTACCTCCAGAGAGAGCCTTTTACATTGTACATGTTTAATTTTTGTTGGATATATGAATGATTGCAGGTTTTTTTTATAGAAGAAAATATCAGAACTAGCCTTCCAAGTAGACTGCGCTAGAGAATATCAGTATGTTGTGAAGATCTTCATATGCAACAATATTCAAACAAGATAAAATAATCATTAATAAAATTATTATTCTAATACTCCACCTGATGATATGTTAAGTTAGATATAATTTTTTTCAATACTTTGTCAATTACTAAATCAAAAAATCCACAAGATGAACTAAAGACAAAACTAATCAACTGAATGAAAATTTATTTTTCAGATATCTATACCTACATGCATATATAGACATACATATGTATGTGTACAATCAAATAGTAGGTTTATGTTCTGGAGGAATGAGAAAAAAAATAATACAAGTATACTAAACTCATCTGCTTTCTTATAATATATATTGACTATTGGTTCTTGTGACCATTAAGATGGAATACTTGACATTTTCTCCAATTCTGACAACTTCTCAAAACTCTCCAGAATAGTAATTTAATTTAATTTAAGCATTATGCCCTCGTGGTCTAGGATATAAGGCGCTTAATTTATGGTCTGCTTAACAAATTTATTGTCAGGATAGAAACATTTGGAATCTACAATGGAGAGTTTCACCAAAACAACTAAACTCTAGAACTGATTTTTAAATGTAAATACATGAAAATGGAAGATAACATAGTAGAGCATACAATTACTGTGACAGAGACTCTAAAATGTACAAAATTACCAAGAAAACTGGAAAATGTTTTGAAAAAAATTGAGTTTAGATCAATACTTCTCACTACATTAACAAAATATGGTTCAGTTAGATATATAAGCTAGATATAAAAGGTTTCAACACAAGCAAATTGGAAAACAAGATATTTACAGAATACATTAAAGGTGATCATAAAGGGAGATGTGAAGGTGAATATTTAGCTTGAAATGGAAAGGAGCCAGGAAATACATAAGATAGAAATGAACAGAAAAGAATTCAGGGTCTGAGAGAGGACCAGTAAAAATGCATGGAGCCAAGAAATATAAAATCCTGTGGGAAAGGGGCAGCTGGGTATCTCAGTGGATTGAGAGTCAGGCCTAGAGACGGGGGGTCCTAGGTTCAAATCTGGCCTCAGATACTTCCCAGCTGTGTGACCCTGGGCAAGTCACTTGAACCCCCATTGCCCACCCTTACCACTCTTCCACCTAGGAGCCAATACACAGAAGTTAAGGGTTAAAAAAAATCCTGTGAGAAAAACATCAAAGAGGCCAGAGTCACTGGATTGAAGACCAATTGGAAGGAAAGAAGACTGGAAGGGGCAAGATTATAAAGGATTGAAAGCCAGAGGATTTTCCATTTGATCCTATGAGCAAAAGGGAGCCACTGGAGTTAAAGCAAGATTTCAGCCAAATCTTATTGTTAGAATTGTTCAGAAATAGATTACTGAGTGAGTAAAATTATGGAAAAGATAATTGTATTCTTAATGAATTTTTTATGAAAGTAATGGAACAATATTTACCCAAATATATCCCAATTTTACTGCACATTAAATGTTATATAAAATTCTAAATTTATGGCATATGTTTATATATACATATATACATATATACACACACACACATATATATATACAAATATATGTGTATATANTATTGCACATGATGAAGAGAGAGTTGTTTGGATTCATTAGGTTACCAGGGTTTAGTGTCATCATATATTGTAATGATTGTAAAGTGGTAAATGAGATTTACAACAGCACACTGTACTCCTTCCCATTTCTTCCCTGAAACGAATTTCATTAGATTTATATTTAGTTACCTTCAGATTTATCTCTATTTTTACTATGTAAACTGTTTCTCTGATTGGGGTCTTGGAAGAAGAATAGGCTGCAACATTATAAGGTTTTGCATTTAAAGACCTTAATTTCAAGTGCTTTTTCTTTGTCAGCTTTGCTCCTTTTATTTCATAATGCTCCCAGGGCTGTGTATCTTTTACAGGGTTTGAAGGTTTATCTTGAATACAGGTACAAGGGAGAAACACACACACACACACACACACACACACACACACACACACACACGAGAAATAGATGCAAAGTCAAAGGCAGAGATACAGACACAGTATTTCCTCATGGATATCAACCTTTAACAAAATGTTCCTCTATTTTTTTAAACTCCAAACCTCAAAAGACATTGTAAATGTGTTGTATTGCTCTCTAATAAACATAAATTATAAATATTTCCTCAAGAAAGCCTTTGTAAAGTATTTCTATTTTTTTAAAAAAATGATAATACCTCATTATGTAAAACTTGGGACATTCCTGTTCATTTAGAAATCAAATAATATTTACAAATTTCCACTCTTAAGTATTGGCATAGACTTAAATGCTGTCGCATGTATTTGATACAGAGATCAGTATTTTCCAATAAAAAAACAACAATCCTCATGTTTATTTTTTACAATCATTTTATTGTAGAATATTTTTCTTAGTTATTTGCAACAACCTCTTTTCCTTAGTAAACTGCTTTTATTTTCTCCCTTCTTTGATTTATAATTCCACTTGAGCCTCTTGCCAGCTTTAACTCCTTCAAGCATTCTGTTTATTTGAATGTATGTGTGTCTCTTCTGTGGTTATAAAAATAATGCTGAAAACTCAGAGCTGTTAAGAAAGCAAGAATAATCATAGTGAGACAAACTAAGCCATCTTTTATAGCAAGTAAAACAATCAACAAAATATCTTCACTCTATATGGGAAAACCTGGCTGTGCTTTGGGATTTTCTAAAACTAAAAGTGTATTCTAAAATCAGTTTGCTGCTAAATTTAGATTTGTGAGCATTTCAAGGAAATTTAATTTTAAGAGACATAGTTTGCTAACTAAATTAATGATTTTGCAATGGGGAGAAATTTGCTTGGTGAAGGTGGAAATAGCAGAAACATTTGATACGACTGGAGATGAGCTGCATGTTTTGTGTTGTTTTACCTAAAGTGATTATAAAAATCCAATTGAACAATGAAATGAGTCAGTCACAATTAATTAGGAGAGGCAGCAAGGTGCAATGTGATAGAGGGCATTTCAGAATCACTTAATATGGGATTATGGTGACATATAAACTGAATAACCCATGGACAAATCACCAAACCTTTCATCTCCCCCTGTTATTATAATGTTTTAACTCAAAAAAAGATCTGTATTCCCTCTCCAAGAACTCCCTACACTGATAATAATCAGTCTAAGCAACAATAATAAAGGCAAAACAATCAAACACAAACTACCTAACTAGACTAGGATAACTGGATTATATGCCTTACTGTTTTTCACTGCAATGCAGGGAAGTTCAAATGCAAAGCATTAGCCCATGGAGAAATAATTTTAAGAGACTTTATTGCTATGACTTGATTGCTAGCAAAAATAGTCTCAGTGTGTGGCTACATGCTCCATGTCTTTGTAGGTTTCGAAGTGTTGTAGCTTGGGAAACTACATTCCCCAGGGGTCCCTCCCCTCTACTTCCTGGTGTGGGATTGGTCTTGAGTGGACTGATCCCATGTGGGATTGGTCCTGAATTGAACCAATCCAGTGCAGGGGAGAAGCCACGCCACCTACTTCTGGGCACAGGATCGATCTATAAAAATAAGGACCAATCCTGCACCTGGTGATGGTGAGGGGGCTTTGAATCTAAGAAGATTCAGGGTAGTGGAGGTTCTAGTTAATTTCAGCTAGGAACTCAGGTGGTTTGGGTTTCTTTTCTTTTAATAAAGTTTAAAAAAAGAGAGATCAGTCTGATAGTTTTTTTTTCTTTTAACTTTTTTTTTTTTCCATACTACGAAGGAGACATCTATGCTACAGTTGAAGGCTCAAAGCCATTTCAAACTCAAACGTGTAAACCTTTGAGATGAAGAACTGGTAAAAACTATTATCTTTATAATCAACAAAGTGAAGACTTTTTAAATTACCTAATAATGAGTGATAAAAAAAAGGAGCAGAGAAGTAGAGAAATTAAATCAAATGTGTCTATACGAGAGTGAAAAACGTTAATGCCTTGTTTCTAGGTTTACTATTCTTGATACACCTCTACTTGAATTCTGCAGCTAGGGAATTGAAAGTCAAAAATATCATCAATCATTAATCATTTTGTATCCTCTTATCTTAAAGTTCAGTGCTACTTATAGTGGATTTAAATTTAAAGTTAAAACAACAACAACAATATATATGGTCATACATTGAAGCTGAAATGCACCCAAGAAGCTATCTAGTTCATTTTTTAAATGAGGAAACCGAGGCATAGAGAGGTTAAATAACACTTAGAATCACACAGCTAATAAATATGAAAGGTAGGGTTTCAATTCGGATCTTCCTGGCTCGTAGTCTTGAACTCTATCCATTATATTACATTGTATGTAGCTTTTTTGTGCAAATCACAACTTTGTGATTTCTAACTTCTGTTTTATTTGTTCTATTAATTATATCTTTTAAGAAATAATAAAAACACAGCATTCCAATATAAGTAACACTAATCCCTTAGAAAGTCTTCCCAAATTAATTTAAGACATATATATTTTGAATTATAGTTTCATCCCACACAAATGGATGAATAAATCAATGAAAACTACCAGTTTTCAATGAAAACTTATATGCAAGGGAGAAAGTCCTTGTCCTTAAGAAAGTACATTCTAATTAAACATGACTGCCTTTGTTTCCCTCTATGTGTCTCTCTGTCCTCATGTGTATCTTTCCATCTATCCATTCATCTATCTATCCATTTATTGTGAATATTTACATTATTTTATAAATACATATTTGTATATTTCTTTAAACATACACATACAGATAGAAAGATAGCTAGATGGATAGATAGATAGATAGATAGATAGATAGATAGATAGATAGATAGATAGATAGATAGATAGATAGATGGATAGATATTCCCATGTGATGTTCTGGACTAACTCTATTAATCAAAGGTCTTGGACTCTTGCTACAGGTATTTTGGCTCTTTGTACCTTTGGGTACTTGATGTCCTCTGCACACTCAGGATAGTTTTCTGATGTGCTGAACCCTTAAACTACATCTCCCAAACTTACTAAACATTAAACCAATGTTTTCACTAGTCCTTCCTAATATATATCATGATTTCCCTCAGTGAACTCAATTTACCTATTTTCCTGATCTAATAACCAATGCCATATGGAACCTTTTGGAATGCCAATAACCAAGTATGTGGAACAAGCATTTTTGTTATTGATCCTGATAAAACACACACACACACACACACACACACACAGAGAACACTCTGTTCTGTTATCCAGATGGATAGAATGATAGGAAGAAAGTGATTGCTAGCAGAAATAAGGGAATAAGGGTGGCTGGGTGGCTCAATAGATTGAAAGCCAGGTCTAGAGACAGAAGGTTCAAATCTGGATTCAGATACTTCTTAGCTCATGACCCTGGGCATGTCACTTAACCCCCATTGCCTAGCCCTTACCATTCTTCTGCCTTAGAACCAATACATAGTTTTGATTATAAGAGAGAAGGTAAGGGTTTTTTTTTTTAAATGTGGGAAAGACAGTGAATATTTCCACCAAAGGTGTATAATTATAAAAGGAAGAGGAGAAAAAAAAGACAAAGGGACAGAAGCATGAATTGTTATTCATTTCTATCTTTTAATCATCCCATTGGTCATGAGTGTCTATTTTTCTCTCAAATGAATCTTTTATTGGGTATTAGGTCTACAAAAGTTTCCAAAAGTTCTGCTAAAACTTATCTTCCTGGAAGAAACAATGAGGAGGTGGGAGTCAGATAAATTTGATTTTTTAAGTTAATTTCATAATACTCCCATGAAGGTCTACTCTTATCCAACAGACCTACATATCCCTTTCCTAATCATTCCCAAGGTAGAACAAATCAGATTTAAATGGCTTAACTATCCTTTATTCATTATTCCTTCTTTCAAATATTTATTAACTATCCAATTGGGATATACAGGTTGTTTAGAGAAGAACATTACTTCTGGTTTGAGGGCTTCTTGAGCATTTTTTTCTTTCTTCCTTTGGTGTAAACCTGCCGTTCAATTCTCACATATGGCTCCAGGAAGCTGTAGCATGCATAGCAGCCACACACCAGTAAAACTGTCTTGGCAGGAAGGCTTAAGCAGGTTGAGGGTAATGCATGTCTACAACAAGCATGTGGAGAGTCTTTCCCCTGCTTGAAGAGATAGACGAGAACAAACGATTTGTTCCAATGGCCATAAAGGCTAAGGGAATAGGGTCACTTAGACCTTCCTTAGTTACTGAAAAGGACATGATCATCCACAGCACCTGAAACCATCACCATTTGTCTTGATTTTTGTCTTGCTAATGGACTTTAAGGACTCTTAACAACTTTATGCAACTCTGCCTCATTTAAATCCAATTTATTCACAAGCTAAAGAGACATTACTGATACTATTTACAATCCCCTTAATATGGGTTCTTTGTGCCTGACTTGTGGTAGAAACTTCTGAGTTAGTATTGGTCTGATAAGGTACAGCCAGACACACTGGACACCAACATTGACATAATGATGTCATTTCAGTCCTCTTTAAGTTTGAAGGACAACTAACCAAAAATAACTAATTGTGCAAACATCTCTGCTAAATACCATGAGAAATCAAACCAAATGAAACATAGGCTTCGTTCTTAGGGTTCTAACAGTTCAGTAGTAATGTAAAAAGTATATAATTCAATCACATATCCAAGAATGCATGACAAATTTACTTAAGCTTTGTATAATAAAATGATAAATGACATTTGAAAGTAGAAATTCATTGAAAACAGTGTGTATCTGGAAACATATCATCATTGCCATTGTATTTGGCTTTAAAGGATGACTAAAACTTTTAATAAGTAAAGAGAAAAGAAGTCATTCTATCCACATATATGAAAAAATATATATGGAAAGCATCAATAAATATAGAATTTGGGCATTCTACTATATTTTCAGGAGGCAGAGAGTATTTTAGTTTGGCTCAATCATAGGATGCATCAATGAAAATTATATGTTTCATAGGGGAAGTTTTTTAAATTTAATTATTATAAGGAACTTACTGTTGAGAAAACTCTATCTTCCAGTGCAGATTAGCATATTCTCTATAACTGATGGTCTTTAAGAGTTACCTGGAAAATGGGAGATTAAATGTCTTGTCCAGAGCCATATGACTATTATATATTCAAGATGGGACTTTACCCAGGTGCTGAATTATAAATCCAGCTCTAAAATTATGACTCTAGACTATCTTCTACAGTACCATATTGGGGAAAATAAGGTGGCATCAGATTGTTGTTGCCATTGAATTTTAAGCCAAGGATAATAACCTTGATTTCTTAGACAATAAGGAGCCAGATAGACCATTTCCCTCTCTTTCTCTCTCTATGTCACTGTCCCTCTTTGTCTCTGTCTCCCTGTCTGTCTCTCTGCCTTTGTCTCAATCTCCCTTTTGTTCTCCCTTTCTCTCTGTTTTCTACATCAACATCAAATCAGTATCTATCTAAGTCTATACCAGATAGATATGTGATAAATAATTAGACAGATCGATATGCAGACAGTGAAATTGTTGGTTAGGTATAAGGATAGAAAACAAGAACTCAAGGATAATCTCAGTATATTATCCACAAATTTGCAAGCATGTTACTCTCAACCTTCACCTTTCAGTACTGCCATAGAGGTGAATCAATCAGTCCTCAAATATAGAGTGCCTTATGTTCAGCTAAGACCTAACAATAGTCCAGTTCCCACATGTATATGCACATATATGTGTGTTCATGTGTCATTGAACTTTATAAGTAAAAGATCAGAGCTATTTATGTATCCCTATAAGAGAGCCTTGGCCAGGTCATTAGCCCTCAGGTTTTCAGTCATTAAGTAGTAAAAAGAAAAGTAAACAAGCTTGTGTGTTCATATCTATACCTATAAATATCTTTCACTTTTGATACTCAGTCTCAGATTAAACTGAGTGTGTCTACAGACCCATTGATTTTTTATGTCTCATGAACATATTTAAGCCAATGTGCATTAACTTGTATGATTTGCTTACAGTCAATTTTGTTAGAAGTTTTGTTCCCATACTTTTCTTTGCAGTGGTGCCCATAACAAGACTAGTAAATATAAAATAGAGTAGATTTTAGCTGAAAAGATAAGGTAAATTTTATAGATATTCATTCGAGTTATGGATGTGATAAACAGATAGAATAATACTGTAGGCATATGTATCTAAAATGAAAAAGAATGGTTAGGCTTGGGGATAGAAATTTGAACATCATTTTGATAGAAGTTTTTGAAGCAATTTTAAAGAGAGAGGGACAGAGACAGAAACAGGCAGAGAGAAAAAGACAGAGGCAGAGGCAAATAGAGACAGGCAGAGAAAAAATAGAGCGATATTAATAAAAACTTTTCTTCCTTTGGGGAGATTATAATCTATTTTGTTTGAAGGGAAGGAATTCTAACAGCTGTGGAGACCAGGAAAGGTTTTGTGTAGAATTATTCCTTGAGTTAAGCTTTGAAGGAAACTAGACATTTTGAGAGATGGAATGAAGAGGGAGTGCATTTCAAGTAGAGATTTAGGCAAAGGGAAAAAGGTTACAGATGTAGTGCCATGTATGAGCAATGATAAAATGGTTGGGTTGTCTGGTTTATGGTGTGTATGAAAAGGAGAAGGGAAATAATATATTACAAGACTGGAAATATAGATTGGAACCAGATGATGAAGGATTATATGACAGTATCAAACAAGGAAGTTTATATTATGTTACAAGGGAAACAGAGTATCACTAGAGTTTCCTGAGTGGAGGGTTGCCATGGTCAGAACAGTTTTTTAGGCAGTTCTGCCAAGAAGAAACAGTTATAAGGTAAGAGCTGAGAGAGACCAAGTAGGAAGCTGTTGCAACAAAGTGGGAGCTGATAATTTTAACTAGTGTGGTAGTTCTGTGAATAGAAAGAAGGCAACAATTGTACGAGATGTTATGGAGGTAGAAATGATAAGATATGAAAATTGGATTTAAAGAGTGAACAAGTATATAGCACCTCTCACATTATTCTTAAAAAGTCAGGAAAATGATAAGACGCTAGGTAATATGACAGATCAGGTGGATGGGAGGAAAACAGATAGGTGTTTCAAAAACCATGAATGAGATATATATAGCAGGTAAAAGGGATAGTTAACTATCAGAGTTTCTAGGGGTCAAGAAGTAAAAGGAGAGATTTTAAAAAAGGATTTGGATTTAAAAGAAGTGCCTGAAATAGAGTAATACAGAAATAAATGGGAGCTATTACATATAACATATAATTAGTTTTCCCCAATGAGTTAAGTTCTTATTTTAGTGAACTTCACCTGAAGATGATATAATTGATTTCTGTTGCATGGTACATGGAATTTTAAATGTTTTAGCTATGTTCTTCTACTTACCAATTTTTTTTGTTATTGCATGTATTCTAATTTACACTTTTAAAATTCTAATTTTATAAAAATATGGTATTAGGCTTTAGTCAAATAAAAATATGAGGTGTGAATTCTAATAATATAATTACTTCTTGGGAATCATGATTTGTGTTAATTAGGACCTAGACATAACAATGAATGCAGTACTTAAATATTAAAATTCAATTAAAGTCTGTTTACTTTTGGTAAATGGACTTGGGTATGCTCTACAATGGATAAACTTAATTCAATTCAGATCTGGGGAAATCTAGATTTGCCCTGACACATTCTGAAGTACCTTTTTACTTGAAAGAATAATTAATGGAAATACTAAATATATTTAGAAGTAAAAGAAAAACAAAATTATCTACTCACAAAATTTAACTTGTTTTGACAAAATTATTTTGTATCTATAACTATTTAGGGAAAATGGATTGGATAGTTTCATTGACAATCCTTCAAAATATCATTTGAAGCAAAAAAGCAGTTCCCTTAGGCCTATAAAAGATAAATGTCAGATAAATGAAAGATTGCCTTTTTTTCTACCTCAGCTGAAAATTTGTAGAAATGTAATCATTTTTAGCTCTGTATCATTTCTTACAAATGTCATCTCTCTCTTTTCACACAATCACCACCTTAAAGCACATTGAAGATTATCTGCTCCCACGTTATCTATTTTAAGAAATCTCAATAAGAATACATATATATATACACAAATATACATACATACACATATAAATACATTATTTACACATATAGTATATATAGGCATTTGTATATATAACTATATATATTATATACATTTCTACACATATATATGCCTAAATAGATATCTTTCTATCTATCTATCTATCTATCTATCTATCTATCTATCTATTCCAGAATTTAACATGTAACATGCTATATGTCTGTATGTGTATTGTATATGTATATGTATATACATATGCAGACATTTGAATATGTACTATGTATATTATACATCACGAATACTGATTTTATCCTCACAACAATCCTAGGAATAGGTGCTATTATGATCCTCATTTTGCAGATGAGGAAACTGAGGCACAGAGGGTTTAACTGATTTGCCTAAGGCCACAAATCTAGCAACCATATGGGGAATGATATTAATATTAAATATATATTTACTTTATATTAAATATCTATATAGATATATATTGAAGTGTATAAGAACTGTAAGAATTAAATGCTCTACTTAAGTAAATAAAATCCACATTAATCAATAATGCCAGATTTTGGCCAGTAGATGGACTGGACTTGATGTAAGAAGACTTACAATTTATATCTACCTCCAGAAGAACATTGTACACAGAGACTGATACACTGTGCTACAATCGAACATAACGGACTTCTCTACTAGCAGCAATGCAAGAACCCAGAACAAGGTCGAGGGACTTATGAGAAAGAAAACTAGCTATATTCAGAGGAAGAACGGTGGGAGGAGAAACACAGAGGAAAAACAACTGCTTGAACACATGGGCTGCTGGGAATATTATTGGAGATGAAGACACTAAATGATAACTCTAGTCCAACTATCAATAATACGGAATTAAGTCTTAATCAATGATACATGTAAAACCCAGTGGAATTTGTGTTCACTAAGTGGGGTTAGTGGGGCTTGGGGGAGAGGGAAAGAAACATGAAATATGTAACTATGGGAAAATATTCAAAATAAAAATTTTGAATAAAAAACTTTATATCTACTTATACCTTGTGCAGTACCTAACTGTAGTTTGAGTGAGATTCAGAGTTTTAGAGTACTATGAGAAGAAATGTAGCAAGATCCCTCATTAGTCAATTATTTTGGTAGAGGAAAAGTTTTAGGGGCATGAATTTAAGTGGGTGGATTCTAGTCACAGCCCTTGTGTTTTGGAGAAGGAGAGAGGTTCAACTTCTCTTTCCTTAATCTGAAGATTTAGGAAGTCAAATTTCTAAGATTGCAAAAGAATTAGTTCCAGCCCTGTTTCATAGCAAATGCTTCCAGAGGGAACACTGGCATGCTTGGAGGCAGAACACCACAAGATTAAGAAATAAACACCAGACAGGAATAGTAAGACAGAAAGTATAGCAAGGAAGGTTTATTGAGGGAAAAAATAATAATACTTAGATTACATAACACTTTAAGATTTCACAAAACATTTGGCATGTAGTTGAACTAATCTGATCCTCATAACAGTCACATAACCTCACAGAGGTGCTTTTTCAAATCTGCATTTTGCAGGTGAGAAAACTGAGGCAAAGAGATTTTTCCTTTTCCACATCACAAAGCTCAAAAATGTACCACAATTTCAACCTAGAAACTTGATGCAATTTAAGGAATATTAATGTTGAGTTATGTCAGACTCTGTGACAATATTGTCTTGAGTGTTTTCTTGGAAAAGACAATGAAATTGTTTACCATTTTCCTCCCCAGAGAATTAAGGCAAACAGAAGTTAAAGGAATTGCTTAGAGTCAAACAGCTAGTAAGTGTCTGAGGCTGATTCTGATGCCAGGACTCCCTGACTCCAGGAACTGTGTTTTAGCCACTAAATCAGTGATGACAAACCTATGATATGTGTGTCATACAGAGAAGTCTGGGTTCGCATGCTGAGGATGAAATATTTTCTGTAGTATAGTGCAGACACTCTGTGCACTATAGATGATGATTCTATCTATATTAATTTAGTTATTTTGGTTTATTAAATACAGTTATATATTACAACTATACATTTTTGTTACTTATTTAAACTATAAATTTTTATTTAAACTATTTTTATTTTTAAACTATATTTAAACTATATTTTTATTTAAACTATAAATGTGGAGAATTTATGTTTTTTTTCTCGAAGTGACACACCAACCGAATTATGCTTGATTTTTTGGTGAATTTTGACACACCAAGCACAAAAGGTTTCCCATCACTGCACTAAATCATCTTGCTAACCAATTTAATGAATACCTCATCTGAACTATACAATTACTTAGCTAGGACAACATCAGTAACTAAGTACTGTTATATTCAAACTCTGGGAGTTGTGAGTCTCACCTTGATTGACAGGTGAAGACAGTTGGAGACATCAGAATGTTCCCAGATGCCATGAGGACAAGAGGAAAGGCAGTTGGCCAGAGGATATAAATACCCTGACAGCCATCTGACAAGGGCCCTTTGGTTTTGGAGCCGTTGGCCTTGGACATTGATCTGATCTTGGAGCATTGACCTGTGGATCTGACCATGGGTCCTCTGATTCTCCCTGAATTCCCCCCTAGATATTTAGACATCTGAACCATCATTAGATATTTAGGTATCTGGGCTCAGGTGGGAACCAGGAAGAGGGAAGAAGAAGCAGAGGGAGGTAAGAGAGGTATTTCCTGATGGCTGTAGGACTGACATAACAACTGTCAATAAGAAGCTGAGAGGGATCATCAATATCTGTATCAGCCAAGCAGATTGCTTTCTCTGGTTTGGCTGTGGCCAAGCTGAGCCAGAGGAGGTGAAGAACAAGAACTCCAGCATTACTGAAACAGCCTACAGTTCTGAGGGATTAGTGATCATAGCCATTAGTGACAGGGTCTCCTATCCCCAATCTGTTCCTGATTATTCCTTTCCCTTATTAACATCTATAGATAAAGTTTATTAAGTACCTTCCTGAAGTGGTTATTACATCACAACCCTTGGGGAGGGAGCAATGCAGTCAGATGAAAATGTTATCCAAGGCTAATAGAGCCTAATATTAATAATCAATCCAACCCCAGGTGGGACCTGGAAGGGTTACCCATTCACCTGAACTTTAGGGATCCTGCCTGGGCACTGTTATCGAGAAGGGGTAGTTATTAAAACATCCAGCTGAGTGACAGGACTCAGGTGTCCCTGCATCTGCTATCAAGGGAATCCAAAGCACAGCTTCCCTGATTAATGTACCCTATATAACTAGAACAGTAGTAAAGATACCTTATTTATAACAGTACTTAGGACTAAGTTACTGCACCAGAAAAAAAAATATTTCTTTCTTTCTCTCTCTCTCTCTCTCTCTCTCTCTCTCTCTCTCTCTCTCTCTCTCTCTGTCTATATATATATATATATATATATATATATATATATATACACATACATACACATATATGTGTTGTTAACTTAGAAAAAACGCAGAACTATTAAATAGTCATAAAACCACTCTTTAATCAAGGGAAAGGGGGATGAGGGCTACTTGGCCTCTTTTGCAGAGCTGCGCCTTCTGCAGAGTCTAAATGAACACTGTTTGACTCTGCCGGGGAGAGCCACCGGGCTAGAAGACGACCCCCAGGAACAAAGGAAACTGGGGAACCTATATACCATTTGGGAAGATCCAGGGGCTGGGAGAGATGATTGACATTATACTGACAGGATACAAATCAAGCTAGAGAAAGGGATCATAGCTAGAGGCTAGGGTATAGGGGAAAGGGACTGCTTACACAGATACTAAAGGAATGGTCCCTGCCCAGGTAGTCTTCCTTGGAAGGGTCTTTGATACAATGGGGAAGACTACCTAGGACAAAAGGGTATTTAGCATTTACCCTAGGGTCCATTATTCAGTCTGCAACTGCCAGCCTGAGGGTTGGATTCTCATGGGAACAGGGACCAAGCACAAGCTTTGGGGGTCTCCAACCTACAAACTATTTCTAAACTTGGGGTTCATCATACCTCACTAAGCTACAAGTTTGGGAACTCTAGATTCCATGTCGACAGTGTGTATATATATATATACACACACATACAAATGTGTCTGTGTGTACTTTGATACTTGGTATATCTTTGAGGAAAGCATAAATTTCAATTTACTATATTTTAAATAGCAACTTAACAAAGGGCTAAAATCAAAAGTCTCTCTTCTTTCCTTTCCTTTCTCTCTGCCTCCCTCCCTCCTTTCTTTCTTTCTTTCTTTCTTTCTTGTTTTCTTTTTTTTCTTCTTTCACTTATCCTTTCTATTTTTTCCTATTTTCCAGTTTCCCTTTTTCTATCCCATTCTACTTTCTTCTGTTTTCATTCTTTTCTTCTTTCCTTTTGGCTCTCTTGTTTATTTTCATATGTTCTTCCTCTCTCCTTTGTCTCTGACTCATAAGAGGAATAGGTTTTGAATGTAATGTAAGGAATACAGGAAATATAATTTTCTCTAGATTTTGTTGAGATCATCAGAAGGTTACCCTAGATAAAAGATAGAGCTAAATTTAAATTGTTAGGCTAGAATCTAATTAAAGATTATATCCTGGGAGAAAGGAGTTAGGATTACAAGAGCTTTCCCTCACAGCCATAGAATACCCAAGAGCAATGAAATAATGTGGCTTAGAAATCTCAATGCCAAAATAGCCTGAGGCCATTTATGGTCCATGATAATAGCAGCTGCTGGAATAGTTTGGAGTATTGAGTCTAAGATCCAGTTGGACAATAACCAATACATTTTGAACTTTCTCTTTGAATAGTGGTAGAGTAAGAATATAACAGTGTTTGAATTCTCTAGTTTCATAGAATTCAACTTGTAAATTTGTGTTCTTTTGGGGGGTGATATCTGAATGATATTTATCTTTCAAGCATTTATAAACAACTAAGTATAGGTTTCAAAGTTTTATTTTGACAAATTCCCCTCTCCTTGTCCCATTCTGAACCTGAAATTTTGTCCCTGTGGGGAAGTGAGTATATGTAAACTCCATCCAAAATATTAATAAAAATTGCATTATTTTTAAAATAAAGTGTTTATTTACCCTAACATGGTAGTTGATGATTGTGGGTTCTCTTATAATAACATTTTCCAGACTCTTCATTCCACAGAATTCTCATGTTCTGTTCAGTGTAACTAAGGATCCATGAGAGAAATGCAATACTAGTGATGTTTCCTCTTAAATATATATAAAAAAGAAATGAATGCATCAAAAACAGTACAGAATATTTGTATTTAAACAAAGCCCTATTTTTTCCATTTCTTTCCAAACTTTCCAAATTCTTGGAGTGTTCCATATTCTAGGAAGTGAGCTTCTTTATGGGTTCTGTCAACGTATTTTAAGCCCCATAGTGTTCTTACAATAAAATAAATTTGGGCACAATATGGCTTTAGGGTCTACTCAGCACAGTCTATAATATTTCTTCCTCCTCTAATATTCTATGATTCTTTGAGTAATATAGAATAATAAAATATATAATGAAATAGAAAATGTACTATGTGCAAAACATTATACTAGGCATTAGTTTAAGTATAAAATATAGTCAAAGCATATTCTCTTTTCTCTAAGATATTGCTGTTAGCCTAGATAAAAATCAGAGTTAAATAAGCAATATTAGACTATAAGTGATAATCCACTTATTTTAAAACAGTTAAGTATGTGCAAGTAGGATTGTTAACAACTGGGAGGATGTCAGCATTTGAATTGGGTTTGAAAGAATGAATAGGATGTCAGCCCATTAGGAGAGGGAGGGGAAGGGAATTTATTCAAGTTAAAAAATAGCCTGAGCAAAGGCATAGAAGTGTGAGAATATAATGTAGTTTCAGCAAAGAGAACATTTGACTGGTGCATGCTATTCATTTCAAATCATTTCAACAAGCATTTCATAAGTGGTTACTGCAGATCTCCCTTACTACTTGAATATCAAGTAGAGGATTCTGACTTGATAATCAGGAGGTCAGTAGTAACCTTATAAATAACAGTTTCTGTAGGGTTAAAGATTCAAGGATTGAAAAAAAAAAGAAAAGGTAATAAGAAATGTAGCATAAAGCATAACATTTTTTTCTAGAAGTCTTATAAAAAAGGGGAAGAGAAAGCTCAATTGGTAACCAGCCAGGAAATAAGGGTCAATCAAGTCTTTTATTTTAGACATATGGGAAAAATTTCCTTTTCCTTGGGGTTGGGAACAATGGCAACAAATATTGTATCTATTCTAATTTTAATTTTCCTACTCTGGTATATGGGGCTGATTATTCTTTTTTTCCTTAAACTCTTATCTTCTGTCTTACAATCAATATTGCATATTGGTTCCAAGGCAGAAGAGTTGTAAGTGCTAGGCCAGTGATGGCAAACCCATGGCACAGGTGACAAAGAAGGCATGCAAAGTGCTCTCTCTGGGTATGCAGCCAGCCACCTTACCCCTGCCCACTTCCCCCAGAGTTCATTACTAGAAAGGCAGAGGAACTTGGGCAGAGCTACTTCCTGCCCCTCTCCACTGTGCCTGATGACATTTTTTCACATCACCTGCCCCTCTAACTAGGAGCCCAGTGGGAGCTCAATCAGGGTAAGGTGAGTAGTTCACAATTGGCAGAGCTGGAGGGGAGCAGAGCACTCAAGCCACTTGCCTCCCCTTCTCCACATGCACCTCTCTTCACCTAACCCTCTGCCCAGCAGCCTAATGGGAGTGCTTCTTTCCTCCCTTGTCTGGGGTAAGGGATTGTGGGGCATGACATTTGGTCTCTAGGGGGGCAGGGCATAGCACTAAGTCTCTGGTGGGGGGCTGCCATAGCACTTGTTCTAGGGATTGGGGTGGGGGCCGGGCTTGGCACTCAGTCTCTAAAAGGTTCACCATCACTAGTTTAGGCAATGAGAGTTGTGACTTGTCTAGGGTAGCACAGTGAGGCAGAGTCTGAGGTCAGATTTGAAACCAGGATCTCCTATCTATGTGTCTAGCTCTCAATCCACTGACCCACCTACCTGGCCCCTAAGCATGTCTTTTAAAAAAGTTCTTAGATTTCCACAATTTCTATTTTGGTGCTCAATTGTTTTATAATTGGATGATTTTCTAGATTAATTTTTTTGTTGATCTGTATCTAATTGTCTCTTTTGCTTATGAAACTCAGGGATAAATTTTCCAGTAAGGATTTTTTTTCACTGAATTTCATAAATTTTCTATGTTGCCTCATTATTTCACTATCTCAAAGAAAACTATTTTTTCTATTATATTTCTTTTTTGATTCTCTAATTCCTTGGAACTGATTTGATCTCTATTTAAGGTTAACCCTTTCTTAGTTTAAATGAATATAATTTTGATTTCATTGTGATCAATATAGAATATGTTTAATTTCTACTTTTATAAATTTTCTAAGGAACTTATGCTCAATTATATAGTTGTTCTATTAAGTTACTATGCATAAATTAATTATTTCTACTCCCATTAAATAATTACTAGAAGTTTATCATATGTAACTTTTCAAAAATTTTATTCAAAGTTAAAACATTTTATATTTAGCTTTGTCTAGGTAGGGAACTTGCACACTGTGGTATTCCTTGATTATTGTTTCATAATTTTACTTAGTTTTTGCTTAATATATTTAGATACCAAAATATTTGGCACATAAAATTTAAGTATTTATACTTAATTTGTTAATTCAATTAATTAATCCATGTCACTTTTGAGTAAAATGGAATTTCTCTATACCTTTCAATCAGATAAATTTTTGCTATGACTTTATATGATTTTGATTGCTATCACTGCTCTAATTTTTTACTTCTATTATTTAATATCAAATATTTCACCTTATATCCATAAATTTTCTGTTCCAGTGAAATCACAGGTCCAGTTCCAGCTATCATTTGTATTATGTTGCCTTACTCTGTGAAGGATGATCATAATTCCATTTTAAGTCTTCCTTTTTTTTCTATTAAGAGTATGCTATAATCACATTCTACTAAATTTTGACTACATCTTGGTAAGGTTACTTCCACATATTTTGTGATTTTTAATCATTATTTTTAATAGTAATTTCTCTTATTTCCCCTTGAACTTTGTTCTTGTGACATAATTGGAAACAATGATGCATTTATTTATTTCATATCTAGTTTATCAGCTCTATTAATCATCCAATTTGATTTTATAATTTCTTCCCATGAGCTTTCTAAATATATCTATATGGTGGACTTAAAAAAGAATTGTTTTTGTCCACTCTGTTATCTTCTTATTTGATAATGTTTTCCTCATCTAATATAGTATGAATGATAATTATTTCCCATCAACACTATTGATAGTATCTATAGGCATAATTCTAATAGAATTATGTTCAATAACAATAAGGAGAAAGGAAAACTTTATTTTAATATATATTTATTTCAAAATTTTCTATTTTTTCCATTGCATATAATTTTCATTGTAGATTTTGGTCTTATTATAATCACCTGGTTCTTGGTTTTAAAATGATAATTTTTTATATTTGACATATTATGTAATATTTATACTTTATAGATCAACTTTGACAATTAAAGTTATTAATATGGATTAACATGGACATTAATTAATCTCTTTCATCACCATGTCATAGAAGTTGAATTTTAAAGGAAAAATTACTATAGTTTGAGCTCTGGATATTCCTACCAAGAAGGAAATTCCAGTGAGAGAAAAAATAAATTTTCCAAGTGAAAACTTGCAAAGTTTAGTGCTGCTATTCACAAAGTGTGAGGCAACTAAGTTTTAATTTTTTGGTTGATGGATATGACACCAAACAAATCCAAATACTATGTAAAGGAGAACATTTCATCAGGAAGCTTTAAATGCTGAAGAAAAACATGATCATTCTGGAATACATTGAAGAGGAAGATGACTAGTATTGTAAAAGTACTCAGAACAAAGGCACAGACTGACCACCTAGAAGAACTGGCATATTTTTTTCTGGATAAGAGACTTAAAGAATGAAGAAGGCATAATAACTGTCTTCAGGCTGTTGAAGGATTGTTATTTGCAAAAATGATTGAATTAATTTTGTTTGTCTTCACAAAGAATTAGGAAAAATACATGTACAGGTAGAGTGATACAGATTTTAAATAAACATAATGACAACTTAAATGAAAATCACAGTACCTAAAAAAAAAATCAAACCAACTACTTCAATAATGAATTTCCAGTTTTACAAAGTCTCCAAGAAAGTAGTTGATAATCACTTGATAATTTTGTTGTTGTTGTTGTTTTGTTATTGTTGTAACTCCTATTCAGATTTTGTTGTGTAAAGTGGCATCTTAGGTTTCTTCCAACTTAAAGATCCTATAAAATATAAAACACTATAATGTGCCTACTGCTTAATATAGTAGAACAAACTTGACTATGACCTAAAGAATGAGATAATGCAAATGATGTCAACATGTGCTATTACTAGTGAATAATAGGGAGATTTCAATGCCAATCTCCCTTACTTAGTGTATTAAATGTATTCCTGGAAAGTTGTTATATGAATCAAATCAAATTTTAAATCCCTATCTAATTTATGACTGTTCATGATTCATTCGCTCATCAAATGAATATTTAGCATTTTTTAGGTGTTTGGCATGAGATATACTAAAGCAAAAATAATTCCTAGACTCAAGGAGTTGATATTCCCCAGGAGTAAATCTGAAGTGTCTAAAGGAGTTCTGAAACTGGTAAGGGAAATTTAGAATTTAGCTTGTAATATTCATGATCTTAAGTGGGGTTAAAGCTGCCTCACAGAATTCCACAGTGCCCCGCCATAACTCCAGGAGAGGGGGCAGTTGGGGTAGTTAAGGACCTGGGTATAAAAAGCCAAGACACCCAACTTGCAAGGACACTTTGGACACTGCTTTTGGGGTTCAAGGGTGGCTGGGATTGCTTTTTGTTAGCTCATCTCTGATCTCAGGGAGCAGAGTGCTACTTTGCTGGTTTACTCCATAGAGACTATACCCAGCTGAGAGCACTGGGAAATACTACTTCATTTACAAGATCTCAATCTTCAATCAAAGTTACCTTAACCATCTTAAACTTAGTAATATTAGATTAGGAGAAAGGTTAGTTAGTGAGTGAGATAAAGTTAAGTTATTCAAAACACTTTCCCCTCTGAGGAAATTGAAGCCAACAAGTTTATAGGAGATTTTAGATAGCTTACCTCTTCCTCATCCCTAAAATCCACCTCTCCTTTCCCTGTTTTCCTGAAGTTAATAAATTCCTTTCCTAGTTTGAGAGCCTGTGTGAGGTTACACCAAGCTATACTTACCACCAATATACATTACCTAGGCAAAAACTTCATCTAAGCAAGCGCTGGAACAGCTGTTGTCCAGAGAGCAGTTCTACTGATTGAGAAAGACAACTTGAACCTTTTATCTGTCTCAGGGTTTAGGGAATAATCTTTAAACAGTGGAAGTTGCTAATTTCTGTGGGATCAATTCCTATCTATCAACCAACTTTGTCCTGTATTAGTCAAGCCTGTTCAGTCTCCATTGGTTGACCTAAAGGGGATTCAGTTAACTGTTATTTTCCCCTGCTCTAACTGTTTCAATAGGGGGAATGGGAAGAATTCTATTCACTTCTACCCCTCCCCTCTGGTAGGATAGCGGCATCCTGCTTGCTCTGACTCCATTACCAACTATTGCAAATCTGACCCAATTCAACAAACTGCATATAAGAAATCAAAGTTAAGACCAATGGGCAGTTCTAGGGAGAAATTCAAACTTCAATTCAATTCAATATACAATTAAGAAGTGATTATTTTATACAAGGCATTGGAATAGAAGTTGGGGTTAAAAAAAACCAAACAAAAAAAAAACATTTCCCATCTTTAAAAGTCCCTAAAGGTTTTTTGCATCATAGAATTTTCAAATTGGAATTGTCACAGAAGTCATCTAGTACAACCTATATTTGAATAAAGGATCTCTATTATAACATACTTGGCAAGTGGTCATCTAACCACTTTTTAAATTTAAATTTTTACACTTCCACATAACTTTAATAAAAAGTTTTCTGACATTTTTTGATCCATGTTCTCGCCTTCCTAGTCACTCTTATCCATCACCAAAAATGATAGGTAATAGGATGTAAGCTGTACACATGTTATCCTACATATTTCTATAATCATCGTGTTGTGAAATAAAACACATATCCATTATTATAGAGAAAAATTAATGGAATAAATAAAATGAGGGATAGTATTCAATCTTCATTTAGACTCCCATCAATTTCTTCTTTGGTTAGCCTTTTTCATAATCAGTCTCTTGGAATTGTCCAGATTTCTTGCATTGCTGATAATAGTAAATTGATTTAAAATTGGTTATCATGTATTGTTGCTGTTTCTGTGTACATGGTTCTTGTTCTAGTTCACTTTACACCATTGCATATGTTTTTCCAGGGTTTTACTTTTGTGTGTGTGTGTGTGTGTGTGTGTGTGTGTGTGTGTGTGCGTGTGTGTGTGTGTGAGAGAGAGAGAGAGAGAGAGAGAGAGAGAGAGAGAGAGTTCCTTGTTTATTATTTCTTATGTCTTAATAGTATTCCATTATACTACTACAGTAGGAGTTTGACAAAAGTGAGGAGATCGGTTGAATAAAACACTTAGTTTAATTTGAGAATAAGTATAGACAGAAAATAGAATAGGAGAAAGGAGAGATTATTATTCTAATACCCTATGACAACAGCTAAATTCCTAATACTATCTTAAATTTCTAAAACCCTATTCTAACTGTCTTCTGAGGACAGGTTCTTCTTGACTGGCAAGACCAGGCCCATCTAACCTACACTATCTAAAATTGATTCACTAACTACCTATCTTCCTAAATAAACAAACATTCATCACTCATGAACTCCCTCAATCTGTTTCTAGATCGAGTTGTTAGTATTTAACTATCACTAGCCCTTGACTAAGAGACAGACCTTCTGCACTCACAAGATTCAGAGCAAAAAACCTAACTGCCCACTGATTCCTTCCTTATCTCTCCCCTCTTCATCTTGGTAATGGAATCTTCAGCTCTGGTTCACTGACTCCTGTCAATTCTGCTCTACTTAGAAATCCTGCTCTCTTGCCTCTTAAAGAGACAGAAGGAGAGATTAAGAAAACCCCTTTAACAGTTTCAAATTGCTTTCCAGAATGGTTATATGAGTTCACAGATTCACCAACAACATATTACTATCTTAATTTTTCCACATCCCCTCCAACATTTTCGTTTTATCTTTTTTTTTTATCATATTATCCAGTCTAATTGGTGGGATATGGAATCATCGAGCTTTCATTTTCATTTCTTTAATTAATTATGATTGAAGTATTTTATATGACTACTGATAGTTTTAATTTCTTCATCTTCACCTTCATCTTCAAAACTATTCATATCCTCTATTTGCCTATTGGGATGATCCAGCCCAAGTGAATGAATGATTAAAGAAAATACACAAAATATTTGCAATTAGAAACATTGTACCCAATCATGAAGATTAAGACAAATGAAAATGAAAACAAGTCCAACTTTTAACCAGGTACCCTGAAAATCAACAAATATGATGATGAGAATATTCAAAATTATAGAAGTAAATAATTTTAAAAAGCGCAGTATTCCAGCATAAGCTAAGGTTGGAGAACCTTAGCTTAGAGAGTCAGAGGATCTTTGACAGAAAGATTACATTCCGGTGCATATGCTCTCAGGATGATAAAGATAGAAAGAAATATATAATAAGCATCACAATATTTATAACCATACTTTTTTGGAATCAAGAAACTGGAAATATACTTGATTTCCATTAATAAATGAATGATGAAAAAATTTAGGAAAATTTTTGAATAGAGAAAGAAGTAATGAAATTTTTCTCCACATTACTTTCCAATCAATATTCAATTAATAGCTCAAATCAAATCCTGGAGTTTCAGAGTCAATAAAACCTCAAAATGAAACTTTCTTCCAATCCAAGAAAGCTCTGTAGTTTGGAAACATATCTTTGATATGGGAATAGAAGATGACTCAGAGCCCACTTGAATAAAACACTAGTGGTAGAACTAATAGTGGTGACAGAAAGAGCAGTAGCTTTTGAAACTAACATGCCAAAGAAAATGATGAGAAAAAGAAAATGTTTATAAAGAGATCAAAGGGAATTTTTATGATATCCCTGGATGCAGGACTAGATGCTGTTTAGAAAACTTTTAGTCTATACCAAGTATTGATTCATAGTTCAAGGTGGAAGAAAAGTACTTTTAATCAAGAGAAAGGAAGAGACTTTAAAGGCAGTGTTATTTTGGTTAAAAGAGACCAGTGTCCCGGAGGAACAGAATCCTTTCTGGTCAAAAGGATCAAAGCCTCTTCCTTGGTAAGGACCAGATTGTAGACAAGGAGAATAGTAACCACACCTCAGATCATTTCACCCTGGAAATACCAAATATTTTCAAATCCTCAGAACTTATCCAGAAAACAAAAGTGTGAAAAAATCTGAAATTTAAAACTGTACTATTCTCTCTCTCTGGCCCTCGGAGAAAGATAGTCCAATTTTAACATAAAGTTCAAAATTAAGAAACAGGGTGTGAAAAAGAAAAAAACAACAACAGCAAAAGAAACAGACAATAAAATGTTATTATGGTGATAGGAAAAATCAAGATACCAATTCAAAAGAAATCAATGAATTCAAAACATCTTCAAGAAAAGTCACAAAGAAAAATTATGAACCAGACACAAGCACAAGAAGAATTCCTGGAAGAACTAAAATGATTTTTAAAATGAAATGAGTTATAAAGTAAAAATTTTGAAAACAAATTAAAGCAAAGGAAGAAACATTTAAAAAGGCAATTAAGAGTTTGGGAAAAGAGGCAGATAAATATTGAAGAAAATAACATCTTACAAAGCAAAATTGGCCAAATAGAAAAAGAGATACAAAATTCATTGATGAAAGTAACTTCTTAAAAACAGAATTGGCTAAATGGGAGATTAAAAGATATAAAAACTCACTTAAAATTAATTCCTTAAAAATTAGAATCTGGTAAGTGGATTTTAGGCAACTAGATGGTTTAGAGGATGGACTACTGGGTCTGGAATCAAGGACATCTCAGTTCATACCTGGGCTCAGATACTTATTAGCTTTGTGACCCTTGGGAAGTCAATTTCTGTTTGCTATGGAAGCAATTAGGTGATTGGTGGATAAAGCACAGGGTCAGGAGTCTGGGAAATCTCAATTCAAATCCAGCCTCAAATAGTAACTAGCTATGTGATCCTAGGCAAGTCACTTAAGCTCTATTTGACTTAAGCTTTTGGAGAAAGAAATGACAAACTCCTCCAGCATTTTTGCCAGGAAAATCCTTAATGAGGTCACAGAAAATTTATGCACAATTGAGTAACTGAACAATATTGATTTCATGAAACATCTTGAAAGAAATAAAATGAAAAAAATGAAAAAGAATAGAAGAAACTGTAAAATATCTCATCAGATAAAAAAACCACAGCCATGGAAATTAGACTAAGGAGAGTGAATTCAAGTATTATTAGATAATAGGAAAAGTATAATTAAAACTAAGGATATGTTTCAAAAAATTATGTAGTCAGGGGTTACTAGGTGGCTCAGTTAATGAAGAGCCAGGCCTAGAGGTGAGAGGTCCTGGATTCAAAACTGTCCCTAGACATTTCCAAATTTCGTAGCTTTGAACAAATCATTTTAACCCCAATGGCCTAGCTTTTAAATATCTTCTGCCTTGGAACCAGTACTTTGAATCAATACTAGAACAGAATGAAAAAGATTTTTAGAAAGAAATTATCAAGGCAAAATGACCTGATATCCTAAAAGTAGAGGAAAAAAATAGAAATTGAAAGAATCAACCAATTTCCATCTGAAAGAGATCCCCAAATGAAAATGCCCTACAATGTTATAACCACCTTCCAAGCTCTCAGGTCAAAGAGAAAATACTTTAAGCAATAAGAAATAAATAATTGAATTATCCTTCAGTCATAATCAGGAGCACACACACACAAGATTTAGAAGCATGCACATTTAAGAAGGAGAGGGCTTGGGTTATGATATTTCGAAAGGTAGAAGAATTAGGATTAAATCCATCAACAACTTTCCAAGCAAAATGAAATAAAAACTTTCAAAAGGAAAAAAAAATGAATAGAAGACTTTCAAGAATTCCTGATGAAAATATTAGAGCTAAAGAGAAATTTTTTTCTCCCAAAAGAAGTTGCAAGAGAAGCTTAGAAAGATAATCATAATATATAAATCATAAGGAACCAATAATATTTAACTGTTTACTTTTCTACATGGAGAGGTAATACAGGAAACTTCTGAGATATTTGTCATTAGGAGAAAAGTCAAAAGAATTATAAATGAAATCATCCTATATATATTAGTGAGTGGATTAGGTTGGAATTATGTCAAAAAATTAAGAAGCAAGAAAGATATCCTGGGATAAGGAGGAAAGGAGGGAGGATGGAAAATATTGTGTCACATAAAAGAGACATGAAAGGAAGAACTTCTATAGTGAAGATAAAATGTAGGGAGAGTGTGCAACAGTTGGACCTCACTGATATCTAAATTGTTTCAAAGCTAACCACTACCTGAGAAAAATCTGATGGAGACTGAGTGTAGATCAAAGTATTTAGTTTTATTTTAAACTTTAGTTTTCTTGTTTTGCATAATCCATGTTTTATTTTTTTGCAAAATGGCTAACATGGATATACATTTTGCATGATTTTACATGTATAACATAGCAAATTGCTTATCTTCTCAAAAAAAGACAATGGGAGGGAGAGAGAATTTAATTCATTTTAAAGAATGTAAGACTTTTAAAATCTAATTGGAGTTATATTTACCTGCGCGTACACACACAGACACACACACACATACTCATTAATTCTTTTGTATTTTTGGTATATTCTAATTTGTAGAAATTTACTCTCTGAAGGCCAGCAAGGTAGCTCAGTAGAATAAGAACTAGGCTAAGAGACATGAGACCTTCGGGTCAAATCTGGCTTCATACAGTTCCTAGTTAGGAAACCCTGGGCAAGTCACTTAATATCCACTGTCTAACCCATATCTCTCTTTCACTTTAGAACCAATACACAGTACCATTCTAAGATGGAAGGTGAAGGTTAAAAACAAAAAAGAAAAGAAACCTGCCTTCTGCTTTCTACTTGCTTGAATAAAGGGATTTACTTGCTATTCAAAAAATGATAAATTAGAGGGGAAAATGTATGTACACAATAAATTAGTAATAGGAATGTATCTTAGCCATTAGGGAAATATAAGGGGAAGTGCATGAAAGAAAATGACAGGAAGGATGAAAGGGAGTATTGATTAAAGAAGGGAATGGTCAGAAGCAAAATAGACTATAGGGGAGTAACAGGATAAAAAGAGAGAGAAGGCTAATCAGGATACAATAGTAAGATAGAAGATTCATAATTACTAATAACTCCAAAGGTGAATGGGATGAATTCAGCCATAAGACAGAAGTTAATAGCTTAGAATACAGAATCCAAGAAACACAACTGAAACAGAAATTTACACAATTAAAATAAGGGATTGGAGCAGATTCTATTATGTTTCATCTGAAATAAAACAAGTTAGGGGTAACAATCATGAATTTAGATGAGGCAAAAGCAAAAATAGGCCTAATTAAAAAGGGATGTATTTCTTAAAAAAAGGCATCACAAGCAATGAAGTAATATCATTGTTAAACATATATGCACCAAATGACATAGCATTCCAATTCTTTAAGGGAAAGTTAAGTGAATTATTGAAAGAAATAGAAAACTATAAAAATGGGGTACCTCAACTTTCCCATCTCAAAGCTAGATAAATCTAACTTTAAGATAAATAATAAAGAAGATTTATATATATATATATGCATATATATATATACACACATATATAGAAGTATATATGTATATATACAAAGATAAATATGATAGACCTCTGGAGAAAATTAAATGAGAATAGTAGAGTCTATCTTTTTCTCAGTTACATATGGTATGACACCATCTAAAAATTAACCATGTATTAGGACCTAAAAACATGACGAATAAATGCAGAAAAGTAGAAATATTAAATGCAAACTTTTCAGAACATAATGCATAAAAAAGTGAATCGAATGAAGGTCTATAGAAGCATAGATTAAAATTGTTTGCAAAATAAATAATAAAAATAATTAATGGTGCAAGGAACAAATAGAAACAAGCAGCAAGTTTTTAAAAGAGAATGAGAAAAAATGTGACAAGATTCCAAAATTTGTGGCATGCAATCAGAATAGTACTTATAGGAAAAGTCTTATCTCCAAATGTGTTGATCAGTAAAGGAGAGAAATAGTAGATTAATGAATTGGGCATGCAACTAAAAAACAAACAAACAAAAAAGTAATGCATCGAAAATCCCCAATTAAACACCAAAATGGAAATGTTAAAAACCAAAGGCAAGATTAAAAAATTGTACAACTAAATAAAGCAAAGATCTGCTTTTTTTAATAAAACTAACAGAATATATAAAGCATTGGTTAACTTAATTTGAAGAAAAAAAAAGAAGAATATGAAATTAGTATCATCAAAAATAAAAAGGATGAAATAAAGATGAAATTTAAAGTTATTAGGAGTAATTTTGTTTAATTATTTGCAACTTAAGTTTATGATTTAGTGGAAATTGGGATGCAATCTCATTGTTATCTGTTTGTTGTTGTTCTAAAAGGCAATTGGCTGCCAGTCCTTGTAAACTGAGTCTCTGTATAACTGTTGGGCCTAGTCAGATTATGGATGAGTAAAACTACTTGAAGACAGATTAACAGAACCTATTTAATAATTCTTGAAAGGATTAAGGTAGGAAAGGAAAGGTAAACAAAGGATTTAGGATTTATTCCCTAATCTAAAAAGAAACTAAACCTAACCCAATCCTCTGATTCACAAGAATCATCTTCCTGCTAGAGTTTCCCAGAGTCTCCTTAAAACTCCTTATTCTATTACTAATACCCAGGATCTATACTAAATAGCCTATACTATACCATAGTATATAGAATACTAAATAGTTTATACTAAATATCCTATACAAATTTATAATCCTCTTAGATAATTAAGTTTACTATCTCTGTATATCTCTTCCAGCTTTGAATCAGTTTGGTTGTTCTCTCACTCTGCCAACTGTCAGCTTTTCAGGCATACATCAGGCTTCAGTAGATCTTGATAGGCCTCAAATGGCCTTCTTGTCTATGGAGCCACCCAGAGGAAAAACAATCTCTCCTTCCCTTTCTATTGGTCTTTTCCACAAACTTATTCCTGACACTCCAACCTTCTTTCCTTTTTCAACTGCCACTTGGTTTTCCCAGTTTTCCAGAGAGCAACAACACTAGCCTCCTTTCAGAATAAAATTCTCTCCAGTGTCCTGGTAGTTGGAAAACCAACAGCTTCTCAGGTTTCTTGGAAATCCTTACCAGGATCTCTGCCCAAGATTCCATCTGGCTTTACAGGTAATCTGAACCTGTCCTTAGTTACTAAGATCCAAATGACCCCAAAATGCTTATTTTAATCCCAATAGATCTAAGTGAAAAGGTTGAATATTTATAAATATATTAACTTTCAAGATTAAAAGAAGAGGAAATATTTTATATAATATCTCTATATTGGGGAAAATATATTGAACAAGACAAAATTGAATTCCCTAGTGAAAGAAATAATTCCTTCCACCAGATGGATTTACAAATAAATTCTAAGAAACATTTAAGGAAAAATTAATACCAGTATTATATAGAATGTCTGAAAAAGTAAGTAGAGCCCTACCAAATAACTTTTTTGAGATGCATATAGTGTTGATACCTAAATCAGGACGATTGAAAGAAAGAAAAAAAAAGAAGACACTTATAACCCAAATTATTTAATGTTTTATTTTAAATAAAGTACTAATGAGGAATCTATATAACACAAATGTCATACACTGTAACTAGGTGGAATTTACTAGGAATTCAGAGTTGGTTCAACCCATCAGTTTAATTAACTATATCAATGAACATAACAAAAATCATAGGATTATACTGATACATGAAGAAATGACTTTAACAAAAATAACATGTAATCCCTTTAAAAGCACTAGAAATCATAAGAATAAATGGAGCCTTTCTTAAAACAATAAGTACTACCTATATAAAATGAAAAACAAGCTTTAGTTATAATGGTGATAAACTTGAAGCCTTCCCAATAAGATCAATCTATTACGGTAATACAAAAATTGTAAGATGAAGAAATGAGAAGGACTAAAATATTATCAGCTAAACAATGTTCCAATTTTTCATGAAAAGACAGATACAGATAATTAGAGAAATATCAATTGCTCATGGGTAGGCTGAACCAAAATAAGAAAAATGTTAGTTCAAACTAAATTTATTCAATCCTATACAGATAACATTAATAAATTATTTAAAAATTTTTATTGCATGTAGAAACTATAATTGACAACTGCTTTCTGACATTTTGAGATTCAGATTCTCTTCCCTCCTCCCTCTTGGTATCCATTCCCAAGGCAGCAAGTGGTATGATACAGATTAATACCAGTGTTTTCATGCTATACATGTTTCCATATTCTTCAGGTTGTGGCAGAAGGCACATATCACACAAGCAATAAAAAAAAACAAAACTCATAATGGATATAAAAATGAAAACTCATGTGCTTTGATCTGCAATTGGACTCCAACAGTTACTGCTTTGGCCATGGATAACATTTTTCATTATGGAGGAAATACAATAAAGAATGTCAGATTTCAATTGGCATTCAGACTCCAGTATGTTCCTTCTATGACTATCCTTTTTTGCCAGGAGTCCTTGGTGTTGTTCTGGATGCCTTTTTGAAAATATTTAAATAATTCACATTGATCCTCATACATTATTGCTTTACAATGAACAGTGTTCTGCTTTTGCTCGGTTCACTTTGCATCGCTTCATATGTCTTTCTATGTTTTATTTTTTGTGATAATTTTGTTATTTCTTATGGCACAATAGTATTACATTATAATCATGTATCACAATTTCTTCAGCCGAAAAGAGTTGATTGTTGTCCTTCACAGTTGATCATTGTACAATCTTACTGTATATATTGTTTTGCTGGTCCTGCTTACTTCCTTTTTGTATCACTTCATGTAAGTCTTTCAAGGTTGTGAACTTTCTGTTCTCTATTTCTTATGGTGTTCCATTACAACCATGTTGCACAAATTCTCCATCCATTCCCAAACTGGTGAATGCCACTTCAATTTTCAATTTTTTTGCCACTCCAAAAATAGCTGCTAAAAATATCTTTGTTTAAGGAGGTCTCTTTCCCTAATCTCTGGTCTCTTTTTTTTTTGGATCCACACCTAGTTGTGGTATTGCTGGGATAAAAGGTTTGCACAGTTTTAGGGCCCTGTTTGTGTGATTCCATATTGCCCTTCAGAATGCTTAGATCAGGTCATAATTCCACCACAAGTGTATCAGTGTCCCAATTTTACGATTTCCTGTCAATATTTGTCATTTCTTTTTTGGGTCATGTTAGCCTATCTGATAGGTATGAGGTTATATTTTAGAGTTGTTTTAATTTGCTTTTTTCTAATCAATAATTGCATAGAACATTTTTTTCTTATGACTATAGATAGTTTTAATTTTTTTCATATGAGAACTGCCTATCCATATTCTTTGGTCATTTGTCAATTGGGGAATGTTTTGTTTTCTTATAAATTTAACTCAATTCTTTATATATCTAAGAAATAATGCCTCAGTCAGATAATTTTGGTGCAAATCCCTCCTTCAATTTATAATTTCATTTCTAATATTGATTGCATTGATTTATACAAACTATTTTCTATTTTAATGTTATCAAAATTATCCATTTCATTTCTTGTAATGATTTCTATGTCTTGTTTGGTCATAAATTTCTCCTCTATCTATAAGTCTGATAGGTAAACTTTTCTATCTTCCCCTAGTTTGATTATGTTGTCAACCTTTATTTCCAAATTGAGTATACATTTGACTTTATTGTGGTGTACAGTGTGAGATATTGATCCCTATCTTATCTCTGCCTTACTGCTTATCAGTTTTCCTAATGGGTTTTGTCAAATAGTGGGTTCTTCCCTCAGTATCTTGGTTCTTTGGATTTATCAAACACTACTATGCTATGGTCATTAACTACTATGTGCTGATTTACTAATCTATTCCATTGATCTAGCACTATTTTAAAGCTATTACCAGATTGTTCTAATAAGTGCACTTTATAATATATTTTTATATCTGGTATAGATACACCTCCTTCCTTCATACTTTTTTTCATTAATTCCCCTCATTTTATTGACCTTTCGTTCTTCCAGATGAATATTTTTAATATTTTTTTCTAGTTCTAAGAAATAATTTTTAAGTAGTTTGATTGGTTTGACACTGAATATGTACATCAATTTAGGTGGGATTGTCATTTTTTATAATGACCTATCCATAAGCAATTAATATTTTTCAAATTGTTTAGGTCTGACTTTATTTGTGTGAAGAGTGCTTTTAATTGTGTTCAGCTACTTGCTGGGTTTGTTTTGGTAAATATATTCCCATATTTTTTTTATGTTTTCTACATATTTTATGTTATCTACATATTATTTTAATAGAATTTTATTTTTTTTATTTTAATATTTTAATAGAATTTCCTTTTGTAACTCTTGCTACTGAACTTTGTTGAGGGAAAATGGGAATGGGAATGATTTATATGGGCTTATTTTGTATCCTACAATTTGACTAAAATTATTCATTGTTTCTGGGATTCTCTACATATATCATCATATAACCTGCAAAGAATTATAACTTTATATTGTTATTTGATATTTTAATTAATTCAATCACATTAATCAATGGTTCTCATGTGAAGGCTTACAGCTGTTTTGTCCTGCTGGATTTTCTTCCCCTGACAATTCTCCAACTGTTTTCTGCCTTGGGCTGTTCCTGCTCTGCCATACATTGCTCCAGGTCACACGGTGCTTCTCTCCCTACTCTGATTTTTCATCACTTCAGGCCATATGGAGGTATTAAGAGCTGGTGTTCCGATGCTTCCCTTCTTCTGTTTCATTGCCACAAGGCCATTTGGCAGCATGGTGAGATGCTCTCCAAAGCTGGTTGATGTTCTGCTTGGTTCTCTATCCTTTTTGTCCTACTCCCTAGACTGCTCTCCTTTCTCACCCCAGTGAAACATGTCCCTTCTGATTTACTTTGCTTTAAAATGATTTCTTTGTATTTTTTTTTTATTTGGAGGGTTTGGGTGAACTGAGTATCCCTTACTCCTTCAACATGGCTCTCAGTATGCAACTCTACCAAATAATTATTTTGTAGAATGAGAAAAAAAATTAATAACAAATATATTTAGGAGAACAAATGGACAAAAATATTACAAAAATAAATGAAAAAAATGTGAAGGAAGGTGGCCAAGAAGTGCCAGATTTGAAACTATATTTCAAAGTACCAATTCAAAAAAATTGGACATTGGCTAAGAAATAGACTGGCAGATGAGTGAAATAGTTTAGGTACTTAATACAAAATGGTAAATGATCACAGTAATCAGGCATTTGACACATTCAAAAATATAAGCTTTGGGGACAAAAACTGACCATTACAGAGAAAAATTCTGGGAAAACTGCCAAGTAGCTTGGCAGAAACTAGGCAGAGACCAACATCTCACACTGTATACCAAGATAAAGTTAAAACAGATAAATAATTTAGACATAACTGATATCTTAAAAAGCATGAGGAAATATATATGTCACATGTATGCATAAGGGGATAACATGATCAAAGAAGACATAAAGAAGGTCATAGAATATGAAATATATATATACACATACATATTATTTTAAAAGGCTTTCATAAAAACTAAATTAGTACAGGCAATTAGAAGAAAAGATCAAAACTGAGAAAAAAGTAAAGCTAATTCTCTGATAATGGCTTCATTTCTCAAATAAACAGTGAATAGAAACGAATTTAAAAATAAAAATAAAGCCATTCTTCAATTAGTAAATGGTCAAATGATATCAACAGTCAATTTTTAGAAGAAGAATTCAAAATTATCATTAGCTACTTTAAAAAAAACCTCTAAATCACTACTGATTAGAGAAACGCAGATTAAAACAATTCTTGAGGAACCAACCCCTACCTAGCAGATTGGCTAACATGATGGAAAGGGCAAATGACAAATGCTTAAAAAGATATAAAGAAAAAAAAAGATGGGGGAGGTACTAATGTACTATAGGTAGATTTGTGAACTAGTCCAAACATTCTGAAGAACAATTTATTACTATGACCAGAGGACTTTAAATAACCTTGCATAAAAACCATTTGCTCCAGCCATATGCAAGAGAAATCAAAGAAAAGGGGAGAGGATATATTGTGTTAAAATATCTATACCAATTCTTTTTGTGGGCAAAAAGAATTGGAAATTGAGCAACCAGGGAAATATTGTATAGAGAAATGTCGATATTGTATACAGAAATGTCAATATTGTTAGGATGATCTATTCTGAAAGACTGAACAAAGCAATGATCCAAGTCCATTTCAAAGTACCAATGATGAAAAATGCTTTCTGTCTCCAGAGAAACAAATAATGGCAACTGAATACACATGGAAACATATTCATTTTACTTTCTTCATTTTTCTCTTTTGGTGAGTATGCGCATATGGTTAATATGCAAATATTTTTTGCATAACCTCATATACATAATTTATATCATTTTGCCTCCTTTTTCAAATAAAAGGTATTAGTGTAAGGAAAAGAGATAATTTATGACTCAAAATGTTTTTTTAAATAAATGTTATTTTTTATTCCATTGAGAAATATTTAGCAAAACTGAAAATATATAGAAAGTAAGTAAAATAAATTATTGTGCATGAATATAATGTAATATGAAATTTTGTATAATTCTGGAGTAGCATATAAAGACATGAATTGATGAAGAATGAAGTAAGTAAAATCAGGAAAACAATATGATCAATAGTTAAACAATATAAATGTAACAAAAAAAACAAAACCAGAATATTATATAATAACAAAGGCCATGATTGGCCTAAGAAAAATAGATTTAAAAAACTCTCCTCTCCATTTCTTTGTAGAAGTGAGGTTTAGGGAGTATGGAATACTGCATATGTTGTCAAACTTGGTTAATGAACTGACTAGTTTAATTGAACTGTTGTATTTTTTCCCTTGATACTTCTATACAAATGTAGTTTATGTAAGTACATGCACATATACCTATAGGTATATATTTTATGCATATATATTAAATTGAATATTAATAGTAATGCATGAACAGTATTTAAGTATTTACAAAGCGCTTTACAAATATTATTCCTTTTTTTCTCACATCAAACCTGAGAGATAAGTAGTAGTGTTATCCTATTGTATAGATAGGGAAACTGAGGTATAGAGAAGTTAAGTGATTCAGTCAAGCCCACAACATTAATAATTATCAAAGTCTGTATTTGAACTTAAGTATTTATGATTCAAAGTCTGACACACAATTCAACATGTCATATTCTTCTATATAAAAGATGTCTTTAAGGAAACATCGCAAAGTGACAGTGCAAAATATATCAAAAAACTATTTTAAAATAACAACAGAAATTGCTTGAATTTAAGGCTTAGGGAAGTTTTGTTTTGTTTTATTTTGTCACTGGAATATTCCTCTATTTGTCCTCATTGCTAATCCACTTACTACTACTAGAACTAACTTTTGTTCTAGACTCCTGGTCAGTTACATCATTTAGAATCTATCCTTCTATGAAAAAGAGATATAGAAAATTCAACTCAGCTAGATACATCCCTGAATGAGCAAAAGAAACACTCAAAATATGAAGGAAATAAAGACTTTATTAAATGAACCACATTTCAACCGCCAAAAAGAGTTGAATTGAAAAACATCCTTCTTTCTCTCAAAAATGAAGATCAAATGTCAATGATTTATATAAAGCCAATAGTCTATTTCCTAAAATTGCCATAAATTCTCCCTGACAATATAGGGTGGTAGATACTTAAAGAAATCACTATTATAAGGCATGCAAAATATTTCAACCCTTTGGGAGTGGAATAGCCTACAGGTATGTCATTAAGCTGTCATTATTCCTGTACCATATGCTACTCCCTATGCTGTGTTTTTTTGTGACTGCAATGCATCCTCTCCATTAATACTGATTGTTCTTCACTGAGGTCAAGGTCTATTTGGCAGCTTTTCAGGTTCAGAAACTCTATTTTCTGATCAAGCAAAAGGGAATTGATTTATGCTGACCAAACTCACAAGAGATTTATTTATAAACCAGAATGCCAACTCAACAATTTATACTGGAAAGGGAGCAAAAAAGAGCCCTGGGTTGGTTTGTAATCAGAAAACCTGGGTTAAAGTCTTCACTTTACAACTTATTAACTATATGACCTTGACCAAATTGCCTTACCTTTTTGAGTTTCTTCATCTGTAAAATAAATGAAGTAGACTATAAATCTGTCGATGCGGAATCTAGAAATCCCAAACTTGTGGCCTGGTGAGATCTGATGAACCCCAAGTTTTAGGAATAGCTTGTAGGTTGGAGACCCCCAAAGCTTGTAATCTCTTCCTTGTTCCCAAGAGAATCCACCCTGAAGGGAATGTCAGGCTAGCAGTTGCAGACTGAATAATGGACCCTAGGGTAAATGCTAAATACCTTTTTATCTTAGGTAGTCTTCCCCATTGTATCAAAGACCCTTTCCCAGGAAGGCACACCTGGGCAGGGACCATCCAGTTCTCCCTTTTCCTTAATTAAAGAGTGGCTTCTGTGACTAATAGTTCTGTGTTTTTTCAAAGTTAACAGTTCCTTCATGATCTAAATCTGGCTATCAAATATGCTTTTCTAGTCTCTGAAATGGTGTGCTTCCTAAAGCATCATATACTTTTTAAAAAATCTGGCTCCCTGAGAAACCAGGTTATACAAATTACCTAGTGAGCATGTCTCCAGAGTAAGGTATTGGGATGAAGTGGAAAGAACAGAAGATTTTTCCTCTGAGGACATTAGTTCAAAACCTGTGCTACTTAAAGTGTGTGTGTCATCTTGAATAACCACATAACCTGTTTCTGCTTAAGTTACCAAATTTAAAAAAAAAAAATAAGAGTGTAGAGTAGTTGATCTCTTTAAGTTTCATACAGAGTTTCATAAAAATTTTTTTGGTCTTATTTCATCTTGGCTACCACAAAAGCCTAGAAAATTATTTTCTTCCATTAAAGAATATACTTTTATAATAACTAAAACACTTTTTAATTTCTTAATATACTTTCTCCTTTGAAGAGTGTTCTTTACATTGATAGGCCTGGGAAGCAGAGTTGATAAAAACAGCAACCTACTGAATGGCAGGAAGACCCCCAACTGGTAAAATCTGGTGGATGGCAGGAAGACCCAACCAATGACATCTGTTGAATGATAGGAAGCATGTGTAAACATCCAACCCTCACCCCCCACAAACACACACACAACTCAACCTATATAAACTGGCAGAGTCTCTCATTCAAACGTTCCATTTGCCTTGGAGGCGGTGGGACCCAAGTTCAAGCTTGCAATAAAGCAGAGTGCCTCTTGCTCTTACATTTTCTGGTGTGCCTCCTGATTTGGGAAGTCAAACCGGGCTGAACAAAATGTGTTTGTTTTAGAATTTTACAATAGATCTGTAAGTAAAAAATAATTAATTTTTAAGATCTGACAAACTCAACTTTTCAATTTTACATAGTATCCAACATTTTTGCTCTGAAAATTTTGATTCTAATAAATAATACCTTTATAATACTTGGATGAATTTATGATCATACTGCTCTGGGTTATTTCTTCAATGGTTGAAATTGCATCCTGTTCACACTCATCCATATTCACCTGTAAATTATTCTAGTGGAATCCACATAATTTGTTAGCATATTATATATGTGTGTATATTTAAGTTTACATATATATGTACATATATACATATTTATAGATATGTTTACATATCTCTATATAATCATTTTTGTATTGTTTTAATCTAATAAGCACTTTTTATCTCTCCTTTTCACCTTCCACACTTCAAAACTTTGGGAAATAATAAATATAAGCAAATTCCTTGTAATAAATATGCATTGTCAAATTAAGCAAATTCTTACATTTTTCCTTGTACAAAAATGTATATTTCATTCTGCATCTTGAATCCATTACTTCTCTCTCAGGAGAGAGACAACATTCTTCATTTTATCTTCTGTAATGAAGATTGATCCTAAGAAATACATTTTCATATCTTTTAACCAGTTAACTTAGTTCTCTACATATTTGAGTAATTACGTCTTTGAAAGAGGATTTTTGCTATAAATATTTTCCCTAGTTTGTTGTTTGTTTTAATCTTGGTTAGTTTATTTTTGTTTGGTCAGAAATTTACTAATTTAATGTAGTCAATTATCAGTTTTAATATTAATTGCTCTTTGCTTTATTCATCTAATAGCTGCAAAACTATACTTTTAATGTATGTTAGCTACATCTGTTCTCCCCTCATGCCATATACATATATATAGAGTTCTTACACACACACACACACACACACATGCACACACCCCCAGAGATTCATGCAAAGAACTTGGGCAAGTAATTTAGCTCTCTTGAGCCTGAGATTCCTTATCTGTAAAATGAAGGTATGGACTAAATAAATTCACAGACAATCTTGTGTTCTAAAAATTCCTTGATTCTTTGACTGCATATCATTATTTCATTATGCATAATATAGTTAAATAAAAAGGCCACTGAATTAGCTACTTCTGAATTTCCTTATTAAAATGTCATTTTTGGAATAGAGAATATAAAGTCTTTGTGACTCAACTAAAGCCTCCTAAAAGTGGATGTTTATGTTGGCCTTTTGGAATAGAAATATGTTCATGATATGTCAACCATGTAAAATGTTCTGACAGCATTTTGAGAATGCTCTATAAATAGAAATGTACACACTTACCCTGATCACATTCTATCATATAACTGGATTTATATGTCAGGTAGAAAAAAGTCAACTTCATTTAAACCTTAGTCCCAGTGGTTACACCTGTTTAAATTTTTTTTAAGTTGTTAGCCAACCAAGAAATTGTCTCATGCTATAAAAACTAAGACTTTTGTGGAATGTGGTTGTAAAAAAGCCTGAGTAATAGAGATAGCAGAATTCTGAATTAATTAAATCTTTCTTGAGTAAAACAATGGTAGTTGTGTCCATGAGCAGAGAGATGTGTTATGGTGATGCTGAGTCTCCCCAGGCTTGCTTCCTTCCCTGCTGGGAAATTAGGTGTTTAAGGAACAGTATTACCTCTTTTAGGCCACTAAGGTACCATTTGATGGCTTCCTGTTGCACCAAAACTACAAACCTTCTACAATGTATTAAATAATACCCTTGTGCCCTAAAAGAATTAGAATTCTTCTCCACATTATTGTGAAAGGCTCTTTTCTATTATTTGAGTTAATGCTAAAAACCAAAAGGACTTTAGAAAATCTTTCATCCTAGATCCCTAATTTTTCATTTTGTAAATGAAACTGTGGTTCAGACATATAAAGGGATGTATTTAATGCCACACAATGAGTTAAGAAAGAGGCAGGGTGAGAACCCAGGTCTTTTGATTTTGTAATTCATCCTCTGACTACTGTATTGTCTCACATCTTTCTAATGTGATACTTACACCTTAGAATCAATAAATTTTGTTGAATATATGACTATTTTTGATGTGAACTAATTATATCATAAAATATAACTATTATTTAATCATATGCATATATTACTGAGAAGGCCCAGCCTATTGGGACTCGTTTCCTTTAAAGAAGGGATAGATATAAATATGTCTTGAGTTAATTTCTAATGCCTCTAGAACCAAATTCAGTTCCCATTAATCACAAAATCCCAAGAAATTAAATTTTTTTTATGTTATAGAACTATCTGGAGAAGAAAATCCTATAAGATATCAGTGCTAAGTATTTAAATGTAGCAATGGTTTTTAATATCATTCTCATTTTGCATTATCAAGTATTATTTGTAACTTTTATGTTTTATTTCCTTCACCCTACAAATCATGAAATATAATGGCAATGTAGTCAGTTAGTCATTCTTTGTTTATTTCTAAGTTGTCATAATGTTCATTCATAAACATGTTTACACTGAAAAGATTTGCTATTTTATTCCATAAACTGTAATTTTTTTTGAGACAATGATATACTAAAGATTAAGTCACCACAGCAAATCTGCTTTGTCAATGACTTTTACCAATGAACTTTACACACACACACACACACACACACACACACACACACACACACACACAAAACTGACCAACAAACATTAAATTGGGAGAATCCAAATTCTTAAATGACTAAAATAGTTTATTCTATGAGGCATAAAATTTCAACTTCTTCTTCTTAGTTATTAATATGATAATGAAATGTACTAGTTGTCTCCATTGAAAGTTGAGGGAAATTATCTACTCAATTTTAAAAACTCAAATCATACTGTCAACCTGGAAAAATACAGGACCTCTAAAGTCAACAAGACCAAATCTTTAATCAGGAGAAGAGACAGTGCTCAATATTCCGGCTTCACAGAGTCAAGCGCTAAAAACCACACTGAGCCAAAGCTCTGGGACTCTGGGTGCAGCGTCTCTGGGAAAATCCACCATCAAAGATGATTTTTCCATAGAGCAAAAGAACTAGGGGTCTTATATACCTTTTAGGGAATTAAGGACACAAAACATACACTGACTTGGTTATAAGCTGGACTGGGGTATTAGGGAGTGGTCTAAACTACATTATATTCAAAAGGTGACTTTTTGGAAACGGATTTCTGATACAATAGGGAAAATTTCTAAGACAAATTGAGGATTTGAGCATTTCTATCACTTCTATTAAGGACACTTAATGGATGCTTGGTGATTCCTTTGTTCAGTCTAAGACAAGATCAGTTTGGGACTTCCTCTAAAGGCAAGTTCCAAGGAAGGAAGACAAACTTGGGGTTCCAGAAATATAGTTGACAATACCATTCATCCCACTTGTACTCAATACTTGTTAAATTTTTAGTCAACCAAGAAGTTGTGATGGTGCCTTAAATATGAAGTAGTGTTCACTGAATCTGAATGAGACTTAAAAAACAAACAAACAAAAACAACTCACTTTCTGTCTTAGAATCATTACTAAGTATTAGATCTAAGGCAGAAGAGTGCTAAGGGCTAGGCAGATGGGGTTCAGTGACTTGCCTTTGGTCACATAGCTAGGAAGAGTCTAAGGCCAGATTTAAACTGAGGACTTCCCATCTCTAAGCAAGACTCATTATCCACCGAATCCACTAGCTGCTCCTAAATGAGACTTTAGGGAGTTTAGGAGGACATAATATACTTAACAAATACTTCAGTGGATCTATATAATGTGTATATTCCCTTCATTGGTGCATTCTATATTCCCTTCTCAAATATTCTTAACATATTTAATTTTTTAATGTGCTTTCTTATAATTCTTCCATATAGTTGCTACCCAAAATGCTAGAGACCTTCCCCTTAACTCTTTTTAACTCAATTCAATTTGGGGTTTTTTAAATGGCATAATGTAACAATTTAATTAAAATGACAATTTAATATAGCAATTTAATGTAATGTAGTAAAAAAAGTGACAAGGTAGCACTATGTATACACCTGTGTTGTGGGGGACTTGAGTTGAACCCTCTGGGTTTGGTAAAGGTACTCTTTGCAAGAATGCAAGACTCTGAAACATAGCTTAAAGATAGAAAGAGAAATTTATTAATTTAGAAGGTAATATTGAATCTGGTCAGGAGGGCCGCATAGATGGGAAGCTGCCTCCTAGAATTCTTTATGGGGTCTTTATGTTCTTTAAGTGGAGGGGGGAGAAGATGGCATGGGACATTGTATCCCTAGAAGTATTTCAGGCCAAACTGTAGGCAGGAAAATTACTTTACTCCCTTACATCCTTATGACTCCTGATAAGACTCAATTCTCCTTGAATTGTCCTTTAGGTTTGAGATGGACATAAGAGATATACCTCCAGACTATGCCTTGATACCATAGAGTTGTATCTAAGATACCTATCAGTCCCCTAAACTATGAGGGTCACCTCCTATATCTTCAGGCAAACCTTCCTCCCCTCTACACCCCTTTCCACTACTCCACCAGAGTACATACCTCCCTGAATCCACTAAAAGAGCATAAAGACCCCAGAATTGATGTCCTCTAGGAGGCAGCTTCCCATCTATGCTATCCTCCTAGCTGAATTCAACATTACCTTCTAAACTAATAAATTTCTCTTTTTATTTTTAAGCTAAGTTTCAGAGTCTTGCATTCTTGCAAAGTGTACCCTTCCTGAACCTCATGGGGTCCACCTCAAGCCCCCCACAACACCTGGATTATACATATCTTTTATTGTTAGGGACCAAGACTTTAAGAAAAGATAGTCACTCTTCTAAGAATAGATATCATTCACTCTTCTAAGATAAGATATTGATCATAGGCCCAGCCATGCTTGGAGACAGTAAGATGCCACCAGAGATTTTCTATGCTCCCTTTCCGTTCCTTTCCCCCTTAGTATCTGCCCACCCCCTTCTGCCCTCAGCCTATATATCCTTGTCATAGATCTCCAATAAACGAGCCTTGTATCCATCAAAACGACTCTGTCTTGCACGCGAGGTCTCCCTTCTTCTTCCCCTATGGGTAATTAGGTTGCTGTTTCCCCGGACCCCTCAGTTGTGTCCGGCTGGACCCGGACATTTTATCTTCCCTTCTCTCTTCATGATTAATTCTCCTTATTTTTGTTAACTTAGAAAAAACACAGAACTATTAAATAGTCATAAAATCACTCTTTAATCAAGGGAAAGGGGAATGACGGCTACTTGGCCTCTTATGCAGAGCTGCGCCTTGTGCAGAGTCTAAATGAACACTGCTTTGCTCCGCTCCCTGATCCCCCTGGGAGTGCCACCATGCTAGATGACTACTCCTAGGAACAAAGGAAATTGGCGAACTTATATACCATTTGGGAAGATCCAGGGGCTGGGAGAGATGACTGACATTATACTGACTGGATACCATCAAGCTAGAGAAAGGGATCATAGCTAGAGGCTAGGGTGTAGGGGAAAGGGGCTGCTTACACAATGGATTCTAAAGGATGGTCCCTGCCCAGGTGTGTCTTCCTGGGACTGGGTCCCTGATACAATGGGCAAGACTACCTAGGACAAAAGGGTATTTAGCATTTACCCTGGGGTCCATTATTCAGTCTGCAACTGCTAGCCTGAGATTCCCTTCAGGGTGGATTCCCAAGGGAAAGGGGAACAGGCACAAGCTTTGGGGGTCTCCAACCTACAAACTATTTCTAAACTTGGGGTTCATCATACCTCACTAAGCTACAAGTTTGGGGTCTCTAGATTCCATGTCGACATTTTCTTTTCATATTTCCCTAATGGGATGCCTTATATACTATCAAACACACCACTTGCTCATAATGGGATAGCCTTAGAATCAGTAAGATTTCAGTTCAAGTCCCATCTCTTACAGACAAGGCAGAAGGTATGTCAAATTTGAAAAACAAAGAACCACTGAAGTAGTAACAAAGAACATGTCTTTAATCAGGATAAAGGAGACAGAGTTCATATGACCACCACAGCAAGTCATAAACTTATGGAATTCTGGGAAAATATACCAGGAATGGAAATATCCATCAAGGGAATTTCTAATTAACTGAAGAACTTGGGGTCCTAAATAAACTCTAAGGAATAAAGAAGAAGTGAATGACATGCAGAGGCTGGGGAAAGAGGATTCCAGCCTATGGCTGCACCATCTGGGAGAGGTACAATGAAACTTCTAAGACAAAAAAAAAAAAGATAATCAAATCTTAAATACTTTTTTGTCTTAGAAGTTTCATTAAGTAATCATTATTCAGACAGTGGTCAGTCTGGGAGTTCCCTGAATGTAAGTTCCTTAAGTTACAAAGGTAAATTTGGTTATTTCATACAATATTTTCAGGTAGTACAATGGGTAGAATGCTGGATCTGTAATCAGGAAAATCTGAGTTCAAATCTCACCTCAGTCTCTTCCTAGCTGTATGATCTTAGGCAAGTCAAGTAAATTCTATTCCTCTCACCCCCAGTTTCCTTAACTGTGAAGTGGGAAAGATAATAGTATTTTACTCCCATAGTTGCTGTAAGAATCAAATGAGATATTTGTATTTAGCAAAAAACTTGGCATAATTAACACTTAATAAATGTCTCTTCCCTCCTTATCTGAGTGACCTTAGACTTAGCACTTTAGACTTCTCTATTATATATCAGGGTTTCTGGACTGTGTTTTATCTCTATCTCACCCAGTTACCTATGCAAATGAAATCACTGGGCTACTTCCTTACCTAGCCCCAAATACAATATACTACTTAATTTACATAGATAATCATTGTAAATCCCTTGTAACCTATTTATATCTATTGCTTGAACCTCCATTACCCTTTGGACCATGCCCAATATTGATTCTTTAATTATTGTGGCCTTAAGATATTTGCAACCATGTAGTATAGCAAGAAAAATATCCATGTTAAAAAAATGAGTTTTTATTCCATATAGCAATTTTGATCATGAAAGAAACAGAGAATTTAACAAACAAAATTGAAGATTCTTTCCTCAACTCACTTATGATTTCAACTCAATATCCTTCTTCATTGCTTGCCTTACTATATATTCAAATGTACTAACTTAATCTAATGCTGGCCTTTGTTAGGGCAAGTGTGTATTATAAAACTATTTGGATGTTTTTGCATGGATTATAAAAAGTTATCTCTTTGGGATAATAATAGCTTTCAATAAGAAGAACTTGTAATGTTTCTGGGCTTGAGGAAATCTATTTACTGTCATTTGGAAATAGGAATATCAGTAAGATTTTGCAATCTATAAGGAACCTCTATTGCAGATAGATCATTTATAGGTTATATTTCATTACAGGGGGAAAATCCTTTCCAGTTTTATATGCATATAACTTCCTATATTATTCTTCATTTGGCATTTTTAATCAGAGGACCATTAAAATATATAGTTTGCATGCTGAAATGATTAAGGATTAATGAATGAACTCAACATACATGAGAAAGGTTCCTTTTTGGAGNTCAGCAGAATATATATATATATATATATATATAAAACATCTCTGAGAAGTAACGTATTTAGGACATAATGAGCCAATTAGCTTCCAGTTTGCACCAATGGAAGGAATACTTATTTTGAAGAAATTAAAGACCCATTAAAATGTTTGTAAGTATATTATCTATCTTATTCCATGTACTTATCTCATCAATAATGAATATCACTTAGTTTTTAGGCACAAAGAAAAATCCTGGTTAATTGATGACTAGCCAGAAAATAAGTACAACCTATGGGGAATAATTAATGATACCAGAGATGGCAAAGTGGGGAAGCTTGAGGGAGGATTTAATAACTCTTTATGTCCTATATCCTTTGCACCAAAGTCATCAAAACACTATGTCAGTGGTCCTAGCCTACATTATCATGAGCCAAAGACCTTTCAAAAAATTTTAAATACTTTTTTGCAGAAAAAAAATGAGCTATAGCAGAGTGCATCATCTTGTATAGCATATGAAAAGTAAGTAGTTATCTCAGTTAAATGAGAAAAAAGAGATGACCCTTTAAAAAATGTACCATGAAATTTTTCATTCTATTAAATAAAATAAAATCTTTACTCAAATTAATTGATCCTGTAATCTTGTTGAACATTCTTTACTTGATTTTAATATCTTCCCTTACTATACTTATGTAAAATTCACTTTGTTAACTATCATTAGTACATGAGTGTCTCATTTTATTTCTGTCTCTAACTCTCTCCCAGCTATGTTTGGCTTGACATCACCAAGTTTCATGACAGTAGATAAAGAAGTTGAATAATTCTAATAAGAAAATGACAAAACCATGAAAATTACATCAACACATGCTAAACATTAGAATTTAAATCTGAAAGTATACACAGAAAATTATATTAAAATTTATTACGAAAGTACAATATAAGATCAACAAAGAATATAGGCAAAGTTTGTGCAGAAGATGCAGCAAATGTAATGTTGGTCAAATTTGGATGTGTTAAAATATTTTTCTTAAATGATATTAAGATGTTTGTTGGAGGCCATTGAGAGAAATAGGGTGTATAATACATATTTTTATCAGCATCCCATCAAAGTTGATGTAGTTGACAGGGTCATACATTGACTCCCTTCGACTTGAAAGGATTAGGTCAGGCGATGTTTGGGGTATCTGAGATAAAAAGCCGAACCCCTCTCAATGGCTCTTCTTTATTGAAAACATGTTGAATTAGTTTTGAGGAGAGCCTCAAGTATTATAAAATGCCTCTGAGTAAACCAGCAGTTAAGAGGTTAACAGTTTCTCTTTAAGACAGAAATGTAGAAAATTAAGCTGCTTGGGCTCAAAACTGTTCTCAGACTTCTCAAAGTCACAAACAGAAAAATGTAAGACAAGACCTCATCCAGCCAGTGCTTTCCTCCCAATAAAGTATAAGATTTAGCCTCGGACCTTGTTCTATTCCTGGCCTATCTTTATTTTGAAGCCACTGAGGCTCCTTTGTATTTTAACATGACATAATTTGTAATTTCTGCACAAATGTGAAGCTTCTTGGTGTTCTTTATATGAAATAAGTCTTGAAATCTGTATAAATAAACGCTATGTTCCCTGTTAGGAGCAGCAGAAACCATGAACTGAGAGACAGATCTTCTCCTCCCGCTTCTTTCTCACCTACATCATCCTTATCAGATTCCTGGAGCTGTTGGATAGCTTTCAACAGATAGTGAATGTTAATTTTAATAATCATTCTTAGCAACATTAATAATAAATAGAATGGAAATAGTCTTTTCACTTGGAATCTTTTTTTATAACCAAAGATATATTTTTTAAGAAGAGCTCACTCCAGAAAGTGCTGCATTTAGCTAATGCTCAATGGTACAATACACAAGTGACCCTATCAATATATAAGAAGTGACCATTCATAGAAATAATTATTTCCATATTCAAACAGAAAACATTATCAACCAAACTTTCTCCTTTCAGATACTTACCTATAACTTTTGACATCACAGACTCCCAGCCACTTAAGCTCATAACATTGATGTCATCTTCAGCTCCTCACTTCCATTTATCCTAGATATTTTATCTGATGCCCAGGCCTGTCCTTTTGACCTTCACAACATCTTCTCTACTACTCTGGTACAAGCCCTCATCATTACTTATCTGAATATTTGATGGCTAGTCTTCTAGTTGGTCTCTCCATCTCAAGTCTCTCAATAGTGTAGTCCAGTGATGGAAAACCTTTTAGAGATTCATTGTACAAACTACAACTCTCAGCACCACATTAGAGCCCCTCAACCTAGCCCAGACAGAGGAGGGAGGAAATTCTTCCATTAGGCTGCTCCTCAGAGGGGCAGGAGATGTGAGAAATGTCTTCAGGTATGCGTGGAAAAGAGAAAGGAGCAGTCCACTCCTGCATTCTCCGGCATACATGCCATAGGTTCACCAGCATGGGTCTAGTCCATTTTCCACTCGCTTACCATCATGATCTTTCTTTTAAAAATCTGGTCTAGCTATGTCATTGGTCTACATACTAAACTCCAATGTTTTCCTATCATATTTAGCATTAAATATAAAATATTTTGCTTTGCACCCAAAGTCTTTCACAACCAGGCACCTTCCTATCTTTTTAAGCCCCTTACATTTCATTCTCATCTGCATATTCTAAAATATAATTATATTATCCAATTCCATCTCACAATTTCATGTTTTTTCGTTAGTTGTTTTCCATATGTACAATGCTTTCCTTTCTAACCTGTCCTGGATTACTCAAATAATACCTTTTACAAGAGACCTTTCCTAGTTTCCCCCCAATTTACCTACCCTTTAATATTACATTTAATTTGTGCTATGTATATCTTATACATACATACTTGTTTGTATATTGTCTCTCTTAAATGAATATATATGTCTTGAGGTCAGGGATTTTTTTTCACATATATTTGTATCTCCAGTATTTAAAACAATGCTTCCTACATATTAAATATGTAAATAAATGACTGCTGCTGATTAAAAGAATTACCAAATTGAATTATATTAAGATTAATAATAAGTTATTGTTAAATAAAGAAGTTTAAACTAGTCTTTTAAATCAAGCTGTCAATTATTAAAGATAAGAGACTATAAGCAAATAAGAAATCCTTCAGTGCTATCAATTTCTAGATAAATTTAACAAATGAAAAAGTCATTAATATCAGGAGGAAAAAGCTAAGAAACTTCCTTAGAAACTAAACATGTAACACCAATGCAAGGAAAATAGACAGTCAAGGGAAATACCCATTTGGAATACATATTTATTTGTAAAAATGCTACAGCAGAAAATTTTGGAGGGTTATACATATTGCCTTATAAACCAAGAAAACCAGTAAGGGACAACATGAATAACAAGAAAGATTTGTGTGAGATAAATCATGGAGGAGTTTGGAAATGACACTAAGGGGGGGAAACCAAGCAAAAAATATAAGAAATGAAATAAGATAGCACTTTAGCATTTTTATACAAATATGCAGTCACACCATCAGTTATATGGATACCAAGTTTATATTCTACTACCTTTATATCCAATTCAATATAAGAATATATTTTTATTATTGTTATATTATTGTTATTCAAATTAAGAATAGCTGAGGCTGAATAAATTAAGAAGGATTCTTATACTAACTTAAAGGTACAGACATTACTTTTCAAGATATCTCAAAGATAGGAAGATTCCAAAAAAAATGAGAGAGATAGTGGGAGCATTTTTAATAACAGAACATCAGAAACTAAATAGGGTAATTTTTTCCCTAATGATGCACTGATAGGGTGGACTATACTAGGTTCAAGCTACTTAAGTGCATCCTAATTCACCTGAACCATCTGTAAGGAGTAAAAAGGGGTTTTGGTTAGGTATTAATATTTCAAGGTATGGTCACCAAGGAACTGAAAAAATACCAATTTCTAAAATGATTTTAGTCATTTATTTACAAAATATAGGAGAGAGTGGAAGTAGGGAGATTCAAATAGATCAAAGAGATCTAACTTAACTAGATTCGTATTCAAGTCTGGGCTTTACTCCCACAGGGCTCCAGAGGCCCAGCCAGAGAGTCTAAAAGTCAATTAACAAGGGGTTTAGTCATGAGGGCTTCTCCCAATCAAGGGCCCCTCTGGAGGTTAAGGTAGTCAGCCTTCTTCACTCACCATGTGTAGTTTCAAGGGAAAGATTTAAGAACAGTCCCACCAAGGTCTCAGGGTCCCAGGTCCAGTGCTCCTCCAGGTCAAAGTCAGGAACAAGAAGCTAAACTTACTGAACTTTGTTTTAAAGGAGTTTCTTTTGCATTACTTCCTGTGTCTTCCTCTTAGTCTACCTGTTCAATCACAACAGATGCTTTTCTTAGGACTGCCCAGGAGGCAGTCAGGAAATTTTGATTTGTCACTCACTCTAGCACACATGGGTCAAAGACCTCCCAACTTGTGAATTAAGTGGGGATATTCTCACCTTTGGTGATTAGATTAAGGATGGATAGGGTAGATTTAATTTCATTTTCGCACATTATTCAGTTCCAGCCCAACAAATGTATTTACTTTCTCCAAGAATTCAGAAGAAACAATTTTGTAAAAATAAATGCTTTTTGATGAATAGTAAAAAAAGTAGCAATAAGACATTTCTCCAATAAATTTGAACATACTATCCCTTAAATATATTCATCATCGATGGTGAGAATGGAAACAATTAGAGAATAGCTGTGACCTAGATATGTGCTAATACCCACATGTGAGGAGCAACTTGTGTTCAAATTCTTTTCAGCTTTTTATGTCTTCTGGTGTTGCTGTGGGACCACTTCCATCAGGCTTGTATTCCTACTTATTCTGAGTATTTCTCCCTATTGACTTCATATTTTCTAATATTTTTCTTGATCTTTCATAAATGTTGTCCATTGTTAGATGAGAATCTGATGAGCATGTGGTTCTAGAACTATTTTCTGTTTCTAAATTTTAGCTTCAGCAAGCACTACTTGGGTTATGTATTACCTCTTCTTCAGCAGAGGATGAATGGGATAATAATCCATAGTTTCAGGAAAAGGGTTTTGTGGTTGAAAATAAAACACATAAAATATTTTTCCTCCATGTGAAATGTCTATATTTCTTTTAGAACCTTGGTTAGAAGTCAAGCTCTATGGAACACAGAGCAGAGACATTTCCAGTTAAATAGTATCATCACACTTCTATTTTTAGAATTATATTTTCAAGTGACTGAAAAGTGACATACCAACCCCAAACTCTCTAGTTTCAGAAGACAGTCTGTGAGGTTCTTTGTTTAATTCCAAATTAAAATTAGAGACCCTGTGCTTCAAACTCATTTCAGAGACAATGATCCCACAGAGCTGTATGAGTCTGATCCCTTAAAGCATGTTTTGTGTATATTATGTAAGCAAACATAAAAGCTAAGCTAAAGAGGCTTACCTAACCACATTCCTGGTGAATCATATGTATATAGTCAAGGAAACTTTTGTGGCTTTTAGTCCATCTGATTGAGAAAACTAATAGTGACTGCCCCACATGTCCATATCACTGATTTCTCATCTCTACAAAAATTCTTATGATAATGCATACCTTGATAATGTCTTTAATTTAAAAAAACTCAAGAAAGGAAAAAAGTCTTCTCATAGGTATTTGAGGGATTATAACACATCTTTACAATTCATGAAAGTTATAGTGAGATGAAAAGATTATGTTACAAGTATTTATAACATCTATTTTAATAAAATATTTGACTAAGCAAAATGCAGTCTAAAAATCTGTCCTTAGGTAAAATACTTTTCACAACTGTAACAAAATCATATCAGATTTCACAAGAGATGTGATTACAGATGTGACTATTTCAATTTTTCATTAATTATTATCAACATGGTGTTAAGAGATCGATGTACACCAAATGCGGTCACCAGTTGCAATTCTCTATTTGCTCATATTCACAGATGATATTGAATTAATAGAATAAAGGCCAAAGACAAATTTCTTCTTGAATAAATGAAAACTATTCTCTTAAGAAAAAATGTACTTTAATATTAAGGAGATTGACCTATCCATCCACACTGAATATCATTAAATGAAAAATTAGTATTGCTCAGGAATAGCCTGTAGCTGTATGGATGAATCATTAAATTAGCTTGTCAATATGAGAATCTTGAAAGTAAACTGAAGATGTCCAAGAAGCCAGGACTGGAATTGAGTGAGAGGAAGAAATAATGCTTTGCATCTGAGAAAACAAAGTGTTTTTTTTATTTTTCCCCAACTGTGCATTTCTACAAAAATTCATCTCTCAAATATCATTATTCTCCTATTGATGCTCTATACCTTTGAATTCTGGAAAAATACTATTTCAGAATTAAAGTGACCAACAATCCCAAAGGCAAGAGAAAGATTCATCTCCTACTACAATACATTGTCATGGTTGAGCACTGAGTAAAAAGTATATGAACATTATCACCAGAAAAGGAAATGATCTAATTATATAAGTAGGATAACAAACAAGAGAACAGCCAAGATAAAGACTCAGTGTTTCTAACAAACTAAATGAAATAAAGGAAGGCTGTCAGCATAATGGGTAAAGTTGTAATAGAATATTAAATTTAAAAAATTTAAAACCTTAACTTCTGTCTTAAAATCAGTACTATGTGTTGGTTCCAAGGCAAAAGAGTGGTAAGGGCTAGGCAATGGAGGTTAAGTGACTTGCCCAGAGTCACACAGCTAGGAAGTGTCTGAGGTCAGATTTGAACCTAGAACCTCCCATTTCTGGACCTGGCTCTCAATCCACTGAGACATCTAGTTGCCTTGTAATAGAATATTTATGGGAAAGTTTGGACAAAGCACATGCAGGATGAAAAAGTGTAGTGAGATTGTTATCTGCATTAGTGAAGGGACTACCCACATGAGTGGAATCAGAAAATTCTTGAAGACAACAAGATCACATTTTTATTGGGAATACTTACTAGTACCTAAAAAAAAAGTATGCCCCAAATTGCAAAACCCATTTAAAGCTATAAAAGATTACAATGTAATTATCTATGAAAATTTTCCTATTATAAAATAAATAATTTTTATTTTAGGGTAACCTATTTTTGAAGTTACAATCATGATATAAAAACTATTTGCTATATCTCTTATTACAACCAGATGTGGCTGTAGAATTTTCAATTTTTGTAAAAGTTCAAAATCTTTGTAGAAAGTAAGGTAAGAAAGGAAAGGGTAAATGCTTAGGGGGGGGGGAAAGATCATTTTATAATCCAGCTAAATAATAAGCTTCATTGATGTAAATTGCTCATTTATATTATCTAAAAGTATAGTTAGGGTGAGGTGACTGGGGTATAGTTCCAAAACACCTTCATTTAGAGAATGCTAAATATATCACACAGTAAGCAAAAATAATTAGTTAAAATAAGATGCTATCAAGTAATCTCGATCACCATTTTTTGTTTCATGGATGCCTTTGGCAATCTGACAAATCCTATAGACCTCTTTTCTTAACAATATTTTAGATAACTGGAGGACATGATACATTTCAATGAAAGATTAATAAAAAATGAAGAAAAAAATTTCCTCCCCATGTTCACTAATTCCCTGAAATCATTTTGATTTAATAACATCTGATCGATATGCTTCCTACCTCATCCCAAACCCTGTCCCATTCCTTGTGGCCTCAGCTCAGGTAAGCTTCTATCTAGTCCAGTCTATTTCTACTCAATCATTAACAATTACCTCCCTAATTAGAGCTTCCAAATGTCCTGGAGACTGCTCACAACATCTACTGTCTCTTGCCTAATTGAGCTTGGTAAGGATCTCTTCTTTCCCCCTCAATTGAATTTATGTTACAAATTGACTTGAAGTAGCATTTCCTAAAGTTTTCCTCAAAGTGTCCCAAAATACTGCTTATGATTCTGCCTATTTAGGTCTCTAGTTCTTTTTAGTTAAGTTTCTGTGTTGAATCCTTCATCTTTCCACTCTCGCCCTTATTTCTTTCCTATCATATCCTCAACAATGAATTGAAGCCAAGACAGACTTCAATGGCAGAGAGGAAGATTTTATAGAGTGACAGTCTGGTTGGACATTCATCTCCACTTACAGCCCATGACAGACAAAATGTTCGTGCTTTTGGGTGGCCATGAAGTGGTGGGCTAAAAGCTGCCAGGCAGTCAGGAATCACATCCAGATAACAGATGGCTTGTTCAAGCCTCTCTTTTTTCTGGCTAAGCTGATTATGAACATGGAACAAAAAATAGCGAAAGGGGGGAAAAACCTGATGAGCTTTTTTATTTAGTCATGCACTTATTATTATTATAGACATGGCTATGTAGTGACAAGTGATTAAACAGGCAATATTCTGAAGAAAAAAAATTACTCAAAAAGGATTTTTTATATAGTATTAGGCCAAATTCCCAAAGAAAGACTAAATTATACTTTCCAAATATGAGGTGCATCTGTTTCATTGATGGAGAATAAACATCCACATGGGGATAGTATGTTAGTATTATTATATATACTATAGAAGATTGGCAGAATCTTTGACTGATTTGAACATAAATAAGGTGTTTGTTGTTGTTGTTGTTTTTTTTTGCTAAAAAATACAACAAAATAGTTTTCCTAGCACTCTATGAGAGAAACACTATGGAATAGTGAATAAAGGCATAGATTGAGAGACAGGAAATGGCTTAGGTCTTCCAGAACAGGATTCCTACATGAAAAGCACATAGCAGACTTAGTGACTTGATGATGTGGGCAATACTATCAGCAGTACCTGTCTAATAAGGTTATTGGAAAGCTCAAATGAGTTGTCTTTAAGTGCATGGCAAATCTTAAATCTCTATGTCAACATCCATTATTTATTATTGTCATAGTTACTATAATTATTGCCAAATTCACTAGATTTCAGCTAGGAATAGTTTTTATTATAAATAGCAATTTGGTTTTTCCTTTCCTTTCCTCCTTATTGTTTTAACCCTGATTCATTTGCCTGCCCTTGTTCTTTCCTCTGTATCCTTTCATATAGCATTACTGCTTCAGTGCATCAAATAGTACCACAGAGGCTGAGTTAATTTGCCTCCCTAAATGGCTTGCTACTGGGAGTGATTTAGGCACTGGGGAGAAGAAACCCATTCATTTTTATTGGAGGAATAAAAAGATCCATACAACCAGTGTGGTTACTCAGTGGTGACCATGAACGTCGTCTGCTTTACATATGACACTTATTTTGTCCTATGGGCAGAAATCACTGCTTTCAAAGAACTCCATGGAGCCAACATTGCCACCTTCCATTGACCTGGATGACTCTATTTGAAATGTGCTGTTTAATGATCTGCAGCAATTTACAAAATGGTGATTAAATATTGAATAGATCATTTCAGGAGAATTCTGTGCCAAAAAATCCAATGGCTCTGTTGCTATTACATATTCCCAGGTTGAGTAGAGAAAAGAGTCTTTCAGTGTGTTCCTATTACTGAAATTCATTTCTTTTTTCTTTTACTAGCCAACGATGTAAAATGCACATTTAATTCTCATCCCCTAAATGGTCAGTGCTGATCACCGAAGCATAACCCTCAAGGGCTTTGAGACTATGACATACGAGGATCAGTTGAAGGAACTCAGCATGTTTAGCCTTGAAAAAAAAAAAAAGAAGTATCAGGGGATAGGGGGACATAATAGCTGAAGGGATGTCACGCAGAAGGGGAGTAAGACTTTTTTAGTTTGGCCCCAGAAGGCAGAACTAGGTATAGTAAGCAGAAGAGTTGCTAGCCACTTCACCTATCAGGGCAGTTTGAACTGAAATTAATGTTTATAAAAGACAGCTTATCATCCCAGAGTTACATAGCTATAAATTTTCAGAGCAGGAGTTGACAAAAGTCTCAGAGACCAACTCAATTTGTTTTAGTAGGTAAAATATTTTTTAATTTAAAGGTTTTTTTTTTCTTATCTGGATAGTTCTTTAAATTAAGCAACATCATATAGTGGATAGAGTATTTGACATAGAGTCACAAAGACCTGAGATCAAATCCTGTCTCAAGTGACTGAGGCCCCAATTATCTCATCTATAAAAGAAGGGAATGACTAGATGACTTCTGTAATGGGGAAATTGTAGGATAGGGATAAGACTTAAGATAAGACCAAATAAATGACAGCTTGAGGAAATCTTGGACTTCATGGACATTCTTATTCCATAAGTCTTATTCCTATCCTACAATTTCCCCATTACACTTCTATGGTTCCTTTCACCTCTAAATATATGATTGTACAAAAATCACAGATCCATTTTCTTTCAAGATCACAGGTTTACTTTCTGTTTCTAACCCTAATACAAGCAAATAAATTTAGAGTGAATGTTAGAATATCATAATGGCTTGAATTCTAATCTTTGAGTCAGTATGTTCTGGTTTTAGTCATACCTTTAACACATCCTAGTTGTTTTAGAAGTTATATTTCATATAACCTCTTGGTTTTGAGAAAAATTTTCTAAAATGAGAAGTTACAGAGGTCCCATGGTTATATGTGTTCCATGTAATCTAGTCTCAGCTACTTTCATATATAAATTTATCACATTAGATTCCCGTTCCAGGGAGCTGTGGAAAGTATTTTTTCTCTCTGCTTCTAGGATTTTCTCTTCAACTCTCTCAGTGATTTCTCTAATTTCCCTTCATTTTTCCAATCTTTTAAGAAATCATCCTATGTCTTTGAATTCAGATAGTTTTTTCTCCACAATGTGGTCCCATTCAGATCTATACTGTCCCTCTATTGTTTTCTTTTCCTTCTAAAGTCAAGCAGAAATCTGAAAATTGTTTTAAAAAAAAAGAAAATCAACATGTGATTAAAAAAATCTCTGAGGTTCCCTGCAATAGTCAACCAACAGATATTTGTTAAGAGGCCAGAGCCAAGATGTCGGTGTAGTTGCAGGAAACTCTTAAAGCTGCTCTATTTCCTTCCAAACCAATCATTACAAAGCTTCTCAAAAGGACAGAAGTCAAAGCAGGATAAGGAAAGGGGCCCTAGGCAATGAGAAGGGATTTTCATGTTATTAGGGGGCAAAATTGCACAAGGAAAAGTACAGACTGATCACTCCTCCCCCTGCCCCATACCCACCTACCGCACCAGAGGCAGAGCTAGGACTAGGGTGATCTATGAATTCTAGGGGGCTGGCTATGCTAAAGAAAATGCACCACAGACCTACCCCTGGAAGCTCCAGGCCTTGGCAGTGAGATTTGAGGTTTAAGAGGACCAGTCTTACTCTGACAGTGGAGTCAGCAACACAGTCATGGAGATAGCAGCAGGGGCAGGGAATATAGCCTTAGGGTAAAACACTCCAAAGCCTGCTACACCAAAAAACAAGAACAAGAACAAGAACAATAATAATAATAAGAAGAACAACAACAACAACAACTACCACAACCACTACAACCACAACCACCACCATAACCACAACCACAACAACCACAACCACAACAACCACAACCACAACAACACCAACAACACCAACACAGACCTATGCCTAGAAATCCCAGGCCCTGGAGGTGAGGGTCAGAACTCTATAGTACTGGGATCACTCAGGCCTCTGATAGGGAAGGGAAAATAGCCCTAAGGCAAAGCCCTGTAAGACAGAAGTTAAGATAGAAATGACCAGCAACTTGCAAGGCTCCCAGTCTTCTAGTGGGAACATGAGTAAGCATCAGTAAAAAACAAAAACAAAAACAAACAATTCTTGATCCTGGAAAATTTCTATACATAAAAATAACAAAAATGCAAGCAACAGGAGGGGATAAGAAACAAACAAACATATAAACTCTCAAAAAAAAGGAAGTTGTTGCAAGCTGTGGAGGAACTCAAAAAGGAGTTTAAGAACCAATTAAAGCAGAAGAAAAATGGGAAGAATAGTGGGAAAAAGAAATGAAAGTAATATAAAAAGAACATATCTTAAAAGGCAAAATTGCCCAAATTGAAAGAGACAAAGAAATCAAATAAAGTAATAAGCAAATTGAAAACCAGAATTGACCTGCTAGAAGAACAGGCAAGGAAGGCAAATAATGAAAAGAGTGGCATGAAAAGCAGAATAGAACAAATTCAAAAGTAGAATCAAAAGATCATTGTTGAAAATCAGTCTTTGAAAACTAGAATTGGATAGGTTGAAGCTCATGATTTCACAAGATATCAAGAAATAACAAAACAAAATCAAAAGATGAAAAAAATAGAAGGAAACATGAAATTTCTCATTGAAAAAATAACTGATCTTGAAAATAGATATGAGAGACAATTTGAAAATTATTGGACTACTTTAGAGCCCTGAGCAAAAAAAAGTCTAGACATTATATTATAAGAAATTATCCAAGAAAACTGTCCTGATATTCTTGAAAAAGAGGACAAAATAGACATCGAAGGAATCAACAGATTACCCCCTATATTAAGTACCCAAATGACAACTCCCAGGAATGTTATAACCAATTTAAAAGCTTCCAGGTTAAGAAGAAAATGCTGCAAGAGTACAGAAAGAAACAATTCAGATATGAAGGAGCCTTAGTCAAGATAACACAGAATCTGTCAGCCTCCACACTGAAGGACCACAAGTCTTGGGATATGATATTCCGGAAGGCAAGAGAAGTGGCTCTACAAACAAGAATCACCTACTCATCAAAACTTACAACATATTTTCAATGGAAAGTATTTAATATAATAGAAGATTTCCAAGAATTTGTGAAGAAAAACTAGAATTAACTAGAAAATTTGATGTCAAAGTACAAAATTCAAGAGAAACGTAATAAGGTATATAAGAAAGAGAAAAGATTTAAAGGCTTCAATAAGTTCAAATTGATTATGTAGGATTTCAGTTATAATGAATCATGAACTTATCAAAGATGTATTCAAAAGCTGACTCTAATGAGCAAAGTGTTCATGGACCAGACAAGGATATATTTCTAATATTTCACATAATTGATTTCTGAATCCCTTAAATTGGATGGTGCTCAAATTTTGTGAAACTCAAACCTCTACTATTATCTGCAGTCTAGAAGGCTGGCAAGCAATTTCAATAGCTTCTTTGTAACGTCAAAGACATACACTCAGCATCTGAATGAGATAGTGCCAGTGTTCTGGACGAAAAAAGACGTTTAAATGAGCTTCTTTTCTGGGCACTGGCTATACCATTTTGTTGGTATCTATTTCTTTATCTTGAAATCAATTGCCAATATTATGCTTATATTTCTGTCACGCCACCTGTTTGATTGACATCCTGCATCCCCCACTGCTACTTTTCTTAATAAAGGCAGTTCAGTTCACTCACGATTTTTCTCTGGCCATCTGAAGAGAAACTGACATGCTGACCTGATGATACCATGCTAATGTCTTGCCTCTGTGTTTCTTGTTTCTCAGATCCCTCTATGTCTCATTCTCTCTAGCCTAAAATCCTAACCCATTCCTTTCCAACTTCCAGCCTCCCTCCACAGGTGATTCAAAGCCACGTGAAAATTATATATATGAGCTGGATCTCTACAATTATACTAAAATAGTTTCATTTTTGTAGTAGATAGAAGGAATATACATAGGCAGATGGTGTGGTATAAAGTTGTTTAGGATGATATATAAAGAAATTAGGGTAAAAAAGGATTGTACTAAGAGGAATGCAAAGGAAGAGGTAAAATGGAGTTAATTATACTACATAAAGAGATACATAGATAAAAAGGGGAAGAAGAAAGTGGTGACAGTTAATACTTAAACCTTACTCTCAGTGAAATCAGTTCTGAGATGGAAGAACAGCCAAATCTATTGGGGTAAAGAATTCTATCTTACCCTACAGAGAAGTTGAAAGGAAATAAGGAGAGTGGGTGTGAGGGGCAGGGAGAATTAAAAGGGAAGGAAATGGGAGCAGCTGGGTAGCTCAGTGGATTGAGAACCAGGCCTAGAGACAGGAGGTCCTAGATTCAAATCTGGCCTCAGACACTTCCCAGCTGTGTGACCCTGGGCAAGTCACTTGACCCCCATTGCCTACCCTTACCACTCTTCTGCCTTGGAGTCAATACTCTGTATTGACTCCAAGACAGAAGGTAAGGGTTTAAAAAAAAAGGGAAGGAAAGATTGGGGTGTGATTAATAGACCTTAAAGAGAAATAGGAGGGAAATAAGAAGAGATAGGGTTGGAAGGAAAGTAAAATAAGGGTGGGGAAAAGGGAGACTGATTAAAAGCAAAACACTGGTATGGAGGGAAATAGTGAAAGAAGAAAGAGTAGGATTAAAAGAGGAAATCAAAATGATGGGGAATATACACATGTAATCAGCACTCTGAATGTGAAAGGGATAAACTCACTCATAAAATGGAAATGGATAGTAGAGTGGATTAAAAACCAAAATCCAATCATATGTTGTCTACAAGAAATACACATGAGGTAGGTAGAGACACATAGGAGAAAGGTAAGAGGCTGGAACAGAACTTATTGGACATCAACTGAGAAAAAGAAAACAGGAGTAGAAATCATCATATCTGACAAAGCTAAAGCAAAAATAGATCTGATTTAAAGAGATAAGAAAGGTAATTACATTCTGATGAAAGGCAGTAAAGACAATGAAGAAATATTGGTACTCAACACATACACCAAATGATATAGCATCCACATTTTTAAGGGAGAAACTATTGGAGCTTAAGGAGTAAATAGTAAAGTTATTCTAGTGAGAGACCTTAACCTTCCCCTAACAAATATAGATAGAATGAACCAAAAAATAAATAGGAAATGTGAGTGAAAAGTCCCCTACCCCCTTATGTGAGGTTTACATTTGAATGTTAGTAATAGTCTTTATATAATCATAATTGTAATTCTAAGATAGTTAGCATGTTTTAGTTACATTGGTCATGATTTTAATAGATTCTTTGTGATTATTTTAGTACAAGTTTGAATTGAGTAAAATGACTGAATTAAGATATATTTAATCATTTTTAGCATAGGCCTCAGTGTCAGTCTCAGTAACAGCCTTAGCCATCAAATTTGCTATATCATGCACCATTAACAATAATTATGCTTTTGAACTTGTGATCCAGTATACATTATTAGGCCTAACCCTAGCTTAGAAACCTGGTACTACCCAACACCACCCATTATTATCTTTTGCATCACTAATCCAGGCCTCCCCCTCCCCCGCCTTGTCCTCTTTTATCAAGTGACTTTCAAGTCATCATTATGTGATTTCTTCTACCAATGAGAAGTACATCCTGCTCTATTTTTAGTATGGTCTTGGATTATTTTTAACTTGATATATAAATTGTGATATTCCTTGGGGTATATAGGAAGTTCTTTCACAGTGCTTAGGGTCTTTTGTTCTTGATCAGAAGTATGGTTTTATTGGAAGACTGCCCCTCTCCAAATAAACCTATTTATTTTTGGCTTGGAGACTTTGTTTCTCTTATTTGTGTTCCTGTGGTTAGAAATTACACAACAGAAAGAAGTAAGAGAAGTGAATTAAATTTTAGAGAAGTTAGATTTAATAGCTATCTGGAAAAAAGTTAATAGGGATAAAAAAGGAATATACTTTATTTTCAGCAACACATGGTAATATTCAAAGATTGACTATATATTAGGGCATAAAAGCTTAACAATCTAATTCAGAAAATCAAAAACAATAAATGCAACATTTTCAGATCATAATGCACTAAAAAACTATAATTAGTAAGGGTTAATGGAGAGGTAAATTAAAATTTAATTGGAAATTTAATAATCTAAATCTCCAAAACTTGTAGGTTAAAGAACAAACCATAGAAAAAAAATTATTTATTTCATTGAAGAGAATGACAATTAGGAGACAAAATATCAAAATTTATGGGATAAAGCCAAAGCAGTACTCAGGGGAATATTTATATCCCTGAGTGCCCATATTAACAAAAAACAAAAGAAAGAAGAGATTAATGAATTGGGCATGCAACTAAAAAAAACTAGAAAAAGAACAAATTAAAAACATTCCGACAAAGACTAAATTGGAAATCCTAAAAATCAAAGGAGAAATTAATAAAATTGAAAGTAAAATAACTATTGAACTAATAAATAAGAGAAGGAGCTGGTATTTTGAAAAAATGAAACACAATAAATATTGGTTAATCTAATTAAAAAAGAAAGAAATGAATCAAATTAACATTATCATGAATGAAAAGAGGGATCTCACCTCTAATGAAGAGGAAATTAACACAATTATTAAGAGCTATTTCACCCAATTATATGACAGTAAATATCTTGGTGAAATGGATGCATATTTAAAAAATATAAATTGCCTAGATTAACAAAAGAGGAAATATAATACTTAAATAATCCCATATCCAAAAAATAAATTGAATAAACCATCAAAAAACTCCCTAAGGAAAAATCCCCAGGGCCAGATCAATTCACAAGTGAATTCAAACAAACATTTAAAGAACAACTAAACTCAATACTACACAAACTATTTGACAGAATAAGCAAAGGAGTCTTACCAAATTCTTTTTATGATACAAATATGGTACTGATCCTCAAGCCAGCAAGACTGAAAACAGAGAAAGAAAACTATATACCAATATCCTTAATGAACATAGATGCAAAAATCTTAAATAAAGACTACAGCAAGTTATCACAAACATTATTCACTATAACAAGGTGGGATTTATACCAGGAATGCAAGACTGGATCAATATTAGGAAAAACATCTGCATAATTGATCCTATCAACAACCAAACTAATAGAAATCACATGATTATTTCAATAGATTCAGAAAAAAGCCTTTGACAAAATATGATACTTGTACCTATTGAAAACACTAGAAAGTATAGGAAGGGCCTTTCCTCAAAATAATAAGAAATATTTTTTAAAATCCATCAGCAAGTATTATCTGCAATGGGGATAACTTGGAATTCATCCCGATAAGATCAGGAGTGAAGTGGGGATGCTCATTATCACCACTACTATTTAATATTATACTAGAAATCCTAGCAGCAGCAATTATTAGAGAAGAAAAAGAAATTGAAGGGATCAAAGTAGGCAATTAGAAAACTAAACTATCACTCTTTGCAGATGATGTGATGGTATTCTTAGAGAAAATAAAAAGCTAGAGGAAATAAGTATTAACTTTAGCAAAGTTGCAGGATACAAAATAAATCTACATAAGTCATCAGCATTTCCATATATTTCCAACAAAACTCAGAAGCAAGAGTTATAAAGAGAAACTCCATTTAAAATTACTCTATACAACATAAAATATGTGGGAATCTATTTGCCAAGATAAATTCAGGAATTATATGAACACAAATACAAAATACTTTTCATACAAATGAAGCTAGATCTTAACAATTTGAAATATATTATTTGCTCATGAGAAGGATGAGCTACATAATAAAAATGACAATCCTACCTAAATTAATTTACTTATTCAGTGCCATACCTATCAAACTACCAAAAGACTCTTTTATAGAATGAGAATAAATTTTTAACAAAGTTTCTCTGGAGGAATAAAAGAAAAAGAATATTAAGGGAAGTACTAAAAAGGGATGGAGGCCATTTAGTACCAGATCTTAAAGTGTACTATAAAGCAGTGGTCATCAAAACAATATGGTACTGGCTAAGTGATAGAAGGGAGGATCAATGGAATAGATTTAGGATAAAGGACCTCTGCAAGCTAGTTTTCAATAAACCCAAAGATCCCTGCTTTTGTGATAAGAGCCCATTCAAAATGGTTAAATGACTTAAATATAAACAGGGAAATTATAAGTAAATTAGATGAACACGGAATAGTTTACCTATCAGGTCTACTGGAAAGGAAAGAATTTAAGATCAAGCAGAAGATATAGAATACTACAAAATGTAAAATGAATAATTTTTATCATATTAAATTAAAAAAGTTTCTGTGCAAACAAAACCAATGCTCTAAAATTAGAAGGGAGGCAAAAAACTGAGAAAAAGTTTTTATAACAAAAATCTCTGACAAAAGTTTAATTTCTCAAATTTATAAGGAACTAAGTCAATTGTGCAAGAAATCAAGCCATTCCACAATTGACAAATGGTCAAGGGGCATGAATAGACAGCTTTCAGATGAAGAAATCAAAACTATCAATAATCATATGAAAAAGTGTTTGAAAACTCGCCTGTTTAGAGAAATGCAAATCAAAATAACTCTGAGGTACCACCTCACACCTAGCAGATTGGCCAATTATGACACTAAAGGAAAATAATAAATGTTGGAAGGAATGTGGCAAAATTGGGACACTAATGCATTGTTGATGGAGTTGTGAATTGATCCAACCATTCTTGAAGACAATTTGAAATTATGCCCAAGAGGCTTTATATTGCTGGGTTTTCACCCAAAGAGACAATAAAAAAGTGTTGTACAAAAATATTCATAGCCATGCTCTTTGTAGTGGCAAAAATTTGGAAAATGGGGGGATGTCATTCGATTGGGGAATGGTTAAACAAATTGTGGTATATGATGATGATGATGATGGAATATTATTGTGCTGTAAGGAATGATGAACTGGAGGAAAGATCCTCCATGAACTGACACAGAGTGAAATAAGCAGAACCAAGAGAACATTGTACAAAGAAAGTGAAAGATTGTCAAATGATCCATTATAATGCACTTTACTACTAGTAACAATGCAATGATCTAGGACAGTCTTGAGGGACTTATGAGAAAGAATACTATCCACATTGAGAGAAAGAATTGGGGAGTAGAAACATAGCAGAAAAAAAATATGACTTATCACATGTTTATATGGGTGTATGAGTTGGGGTTTTGGTTTTAAAAGAGTCCTCTATTGCAAAAATGAATAGTATGAAATTAGGTATCAAGTAATAACATTTGAATAACCCAGTGGAATTACTTGTTAGCTCTGGGAGGGGAGAAGGAAGACAGAAGGGAAAGAAAATGAATGACAGAAATATGGAAAATATTCATATAATAATAATTAAAAATATTAAAAACGGAAAAAAACAAGTATTTGTTAAGTTCATACTATGCTCAAGTCACAAGTTTATTCTACTTAAAAACTTAAGCACTAAGGGGATTTAGAAGAAAGATATATTTAGAATTGCAATTTACCTAAAAACTGCTGCTCTATGTAGGACTTTATTCCACTAAATCTTTTTTAGCTTAAACTTTTGGGGGTTTTATCATGAGTTAGATTTATTTCTGTTGCTTTTTTGATCAGAAGAAGGAGACAAAATACAGTTAGGAGAAATATATGCAAGCTCTAATGCAACAAAGAAACAGCTAATCCCAAAGGTACAATAAGTCAAGGGAAAAGTCTAAGAGTGGCATCACTAGGCTATTACAGATGACATTCTCATATTGCAGATTTATTACAATAGAACCAATTTCAATGAAAGAAAATATACTTTTCACAAGGTTTTTAGGTGAATGCCCTTTATCAGATCATATGTACCATTTTGTGATCGAGGGAATGTGGTCATTGTGTATCTATATAATTTAGTACTTGAGAATATTCAACATTGAATAAATATATAATATAGGACCTTCTGAGACTTTATATTACTCTAATTCATTTATGATTGAATGTATTATGTCCAAGAATTCACTTATCCTTTTTATTCAATTTCTTGTTTGTATATAGAACTTGTTTGTATATAGGACTTGATGTCAGTGTTCTGGGCTTTTCAATGGAAACAAATATACATATATAATAATATATCATTTTGATATATAAGGAGCCTGAACCAGAAGAAATTTAATATCAACAAAGAAAAAAGTGAACTCGAATTTTAGGTATTGATTCAGTATCTATCAAGCATGTTAGCCAATGGAATTCGAAGACAAAACAAACTACCCACTCAAAAATTCAAAACAAAACAAAAACAATTGTCCTAAAGTAGGTTAAATTCTAAAACAATTTTTAAAAATAACATTTACAAGTGAAATTAGTGCATTTGTGTAGGATACTGAGAAATTTGAGGATGTAAGATGGATCATAGAAATGACCTACCATTGATTCTATAATGAAAGAGGATTTGCAGTTAAGATAATCAGGATTCAAACCATGCTTTGTTGCTTAGTTTGTCCTCTCTCTGAATCTTAAATTTCTTAAACATAAAATGGATGGTTGGATTCAGTTACCTCTAAGATGCTTTTGAGTTCTAAATGTTATAAATGAAGAACTCATCTGTAGCTACTACCAAAGCTAGTCTCAATAGTTATAGTTTTACAAAATTCATCAAATTTGCAACTGGATGTCATCAGCTAAGCAGAAAAAAAGTACCTCATGAAGCAGGAAGAACTGAGGAGTCTTTGCCTCAGAGGAATGAACCAGTTTCAGTTCATGCATTTCATCCAGATGTTTGTTAATTTAAAAATATTGAATGGAGATATAAATATACACAATAAAATATTAAGTAGAAGCCTATTAGTTCCCAAAGCTCCTCTTCTTTATTAGAAGAATAAGCCTTTAAAATTTTCTGTGTTGTTCATTTAATAACCTGGGAAACTATATGCAGCATTTTGAATGCTCAGTGTCCTTATCTCTATCACTAGTAATTTTATAGAGAGTGGTGGCAGCAGCAGTGGCAACAGCAGATCTGACCAAAAAGCTTAAGTAAGAAACACCCAAAGACCACCAACCATCTTAGAATAACAAAAACACCTCAAAATAATACTGGAGCAACTGAATCAACAGAAGAAGAGATGAAGTAATACTTTAGCTGGAATGTTGAGAAGCAACAAAGAAGTCTGATCTCACTAGAGTATAAGGAGTGAGTGTTGAATAAGCCCCTAGTGGGTCTCAAATGCAATTTTGAATAAGCCACATGAGAAAGAGAAGAGCTGACCTGTCTAGCCTCAGCAGGGTAAAAAGTGGAAACCCCAATAAAAAAGAAATGCCAATAGGAATAAAGGAATGAAGTGGTTTTTGCATAATCCACATGGAAGAGAGGCTGGGCACAGCTCAATATGGGCAATAGTGGGAGGAACTCAGCTCAACAAGATACAGTCTAGGCAGGATTGGGTAGAACTCAACTCCATCTAGTTGAATAGTTCCAAACTTTCACAGAACAGGCCAACCAGACTACCTTTGTAAAGTGCTCAATTTGAAACCCAGGCACTGAGTCAACACCAGGCACAATATAGGCATAGAAGAGTATTCCCTCCATGCCAGGCACAGAGATAATCTTCAAGCATGTAGACAAAATCAAGAGGAAAAAATAATCCTCAAATGAGCAAAAAATAGAGAAAAAAACCTGACACTAGAAAAAATATCTCAATAAGGGAGATGACCAAAATACCAGCTCAGAAGAAGATGTTCATACAAAACTGAAAATGTGTGAAGCCTCACAAGAAAGTGTGAAAAGATGTCAAGCCCACAGTGAAGCCCTGGAAGAGTTCTAAAAAAAAGGATAGAAAAAAAGAAACAGAAGAAATATCAGAAAATGAAAAAAAACTTAAAATAAAAATTTACTGAAGAAAATAGTTCCCTAATAATGGAAATACAATACCTCCCTAAGAAAAATAGACTCCCTAAGAAAAGAAATGCAAATCCTCAAAGAAGAAAATGGATCATTAAAAATTAGAAGTGAACAAATGGAAGCTAATGACTTCATGACAGAGTAGAAAACAGTAAAACAAATTCAACAGAAGAAAAATAGAAGAAAATAGATTCAAGAGAGATAATATAAGGATTGTTGGATTGCCTGAAAGTTAAAATTAAAAAAAGAAACAAAACCTGGACACCATGTTTAAAGAGATTATCAAGAAAAACTTCCCTGATGTTCTTGAACAAAAGGAGAAAATAGAAATTGAAATAATCCACCAATCAACTCCTAAAAGAAATCCAAAATTTAAAAATCTCAGGACTTCTATAGCCAAATTTCAGAAATCACAAGTTAAGGAGAAAATATTATAAGGAGAAAAAAAATAAAAATTGAAATATTGTGGAAACACAATAAAGATTACACAGGACCTAGTAGTTCTACATTAAAAGATCATAAAACATGGACTATGATATTTCACAAGGCAAAAGATCTAGACTTGTCTGGTGAATGAGAGTATAATACTTCAAGGGGAAAATATACATTTAATGAAATAGAGTAATTATAGGAATTCCTGACAAAACCAATTCAATGATCAAATTTGAAGCTCAAGAGAGGCATGAAAAGGTAAAAAACAAAACAAAAGAAACAAATAAAAAACTCCATGGAATCAGTGGGGTTAAACTCATTACAACCCTGCATGGGAAAGTGGTAACCAGGATATGTAAGATTCTATTGTACAAGAGATATCCAAACTAATTAATGTATTTAAGTAATCAATGGGAACAATGAAGTTAAACTGATTATATTCCTTGCCTAGGAAAATAATAATTAGAACACTTAAGATATTTATGTATAAAGGATATTAAGATATTTAAGATACTAAAATAATCAAGGAAAACAAAAGGAATTAACTGACTACATTACCACTAAGAAGGTAATAACAAATATGCTTAAGACATCTATGGTGCTTGAATTACTTAAGATACATAAAGTAGTTAGGATGCTTATGGTACTGAAGATGCTTAGGAATTTTATCACTATTAGGGTAAATAGAAGCATATACAGATAGAAAGCAGAACAGATAGAGATGATAATAATGAGATATTTTTAAAACATCAAGGAATAATAAAGTGTAATATGTTGTGAAAAGAGAAAAGGAGAGAAATTTGAGGGTAAATTATCTTGAATGTAGAGGCATAAAAGAATCACTACAGTGGAAGGAAAGATGAGGGAGAGGTAGTCAATACATGAACCTTATTATCATTTGGATTGGTATAATGTAGGAATAATATTCACACTCAGGTAAAGAAATCTATCTTTCCCAATAGGGAAGTAAAAAGGGGAAGGGGAAAAAACAAAGGTGGAGAGCAGATAAAAGGGAAAAGAGGTGGGTAAACACAAGCAAAAATATTTATGAATAGGGAAAGGCTGAAAGGAGAAAAAGAGGATAAACAGAGGAAATTAAGATGAAGGGAAATACTCAGTAATAGTAAGTCTTAATGTGAATGGGATGAACTCACCCATAAAATATGATAGGATAGCTGAATGGATTAAAAACCAGAATCCTACAATGTGCTATATATAAGAAACTCATTTAAATCAGAGAGACACAGAGTAAAGATTAAAGACTGGAAGAAAATATGCTGTGTTTCAGCTAAGGTTAGAAAAAAATCAGAGGAAACATTTATGATCTCAGACAAAGGAAAAATAAGAACTCACCCAATTAAAAGAGATAAGGAAGGAAATTACTTATTCATAAAAGAAACCATAGACAATGGATAGACAATAAAGTAATTTCAATATTAACACAAATGCGTTAAATAGCATAGCATCTAAATTCCTAAAGAAAAAAACTATATGAGTTACAAGAGGAAATAGACAAGAAAATTATGAGGGAACATTAACCTTCCCTTTTCAGAATCAGATGAATCGAACTAAAAAATAAACAAGAAAGTAGTGAAGGAGGTGAATGGAATTTTAGAAAAGTTAGACTTGATTAAACATTGAAGAAAACGAAATGGGAATTAAAAGAAATACACCCTTTCTCACCAGTATATGGCATTAACCCCCCCAAAATGATGATATATTAGAACAAAAAGCCTCAGAACCAAATGCAGAAAAGTAAAAATATTAAATCCATCCTTTTCAAACCATAATGCTATAAAATTATACTGACTAAAGGGCTAGAGAAAAAAGAGATTAAAATTAATTGGAAATTAAATAAATTTGTCTTTTTTCTGTTATACTCAGTATTTATTATAAGCATATGTCATTGAAGTACAAAAATGTCCAAAGAACACAGGCAAATATTCATAACAACAAAAATAAAGCAGTAAAAGTATCAGTAGACTTACATAAAAACAAAGTAGGTGAAAACAGTTGTATATTTACAAATAAACCAGTTAATGAAACTATACATATTTTTAAATACATGCATAATATTATTGCAGAAGCAAATAAATATGAATAAGAAAATAATAAAACAAATGTACTCAAAACAAGCAGTAATTAACACCTTTGTCCACTAATGTATATTTCTGTTCAAGGCACACATCACAAGAGTAAAAATGAGCAATATCATCTGGGTATGTCAATTACCATTTCTCTGTTTTCCCTTGTAATTTTGTGTTTGTCTTGTCTTAGATACAATAGATATAGCTGGCCTGGTTGGTGCATATTTGCCTTAATATTTGAGTTAGACAGCAGTGTTGTTGAGATCTTCCTCATCAGAACTATCATTGTTTATTCCTAAACCTGAACCTGTAAAGGGACCAGGAGAGTTAGCCATTTTACGATGTTCTTGTCATTTGTCTATTCTATCCGAGGGGTCTCTGCAGATGAAGCTCTAGGCAGAACAAATATTGTGTCTAAGTTTAGTCTTCCCTTTTTAGAACTGTTTATTACATTACAAAATGGTCGTCAATGGAAACAACCATTTCTGAGCAATCTTCTGGGACAGTTTATCTCTATAACTGGCAGGCTCTTTTGCTTAAAGATCCCCGAGTCACATTCGTATCCGGGAGGTCAGTGAGCTTTACCTACAGGAAATAAGTTGTTGAAAATTGGGGTCTTTTACAAGGACCCCAATAAACTCTGGGACCATTTTGTGAACAAGTAAGTTCTCAGTGTCTCCCCAGCTAGGTATAGAAAGTTTAGTACTTTTGAGCCGAAGTTGTAGCTAGGTGTTAAGTTTGTTTTATCTTCTCTTTTTTAAGAAATGCACTAGAGAATGTCTGCAATCTCTTCATAAAGAATATCCAGAAACACAAATCAATGATGAACTGTGGACTGCCACCTAAACATTAGCAGAGGGTGTTCAGGGAAGACTAGCATCTGTTGTGTGAGACCTTTTAAGGACAGCTCCTTTACCTTTGGTGTTCACTTTTTACCCAACTCAACTGTGGTGCTAAGAAGCTGTAACATACACAGTGGACACATTCCAAAAAAAATTATTGTGACAGGCAGGCTAAACCAGAGTGAGCTAAATGACAGGCTTCAAACCCATCAATGACTTGGGATATTTAGTGTGTGAAGACTTGATTGAGCAATTGAGAACAATTTCTTCCATAGCCCAGGAAGGTAGCTGAAGCAGATGCTGTGGAATGCTTAATGTTCAGTCAGATATTGAAGATGCCAAAATCATCAACTGCATTCCAGTCATCCTGATTCTTGTCTTACCACTGGACTGGATGACTCCTGAAGTGATTGATTACAAAGGAGGCAGAAATGGCATGAAAGAGAATGAGAAGATCAAATCCATAAAGAAGAGATCTGTGTTGGAAGCAATACTGTGGTTCACCAAGATATGAGGTATCTCAGTGAGAGCTGCCATTCATCTTTCTTCTCAAAAAAATTTTTTTTTCAGCATGGCCTCCAATTTCTGGTTCCTTTGTGCTTCAAGTCTTTTCCTCTGCCACATTTTGCCTCCAGCAAATGCCAAGCAAAGAATTAAGGATTTTGAGATCAAAATATAGAGCAGAAGGGGAAGGTTTTCCAAAGCCTTCCAGGAGGGCTCCCATACGTTGGTTGGATGAGTTGTGAAACTGCTCCTGGCTAGAGATCACCAGAAGCACAGAACAAAGGAAACAGAAAAAGGAAAAGGAGGTAGAGTCCACTCTAGAGATACTCTGTAGCCATTTTCCAAGGCAAGTAAAAACTAAATAAATTTATCTTAAAAAATGAGTGGGTCAAAGAAAAATCATAGAAACTATCAACAATTACATTAAAAATGACAACAAAGGACAATATTTTGGGTATGCAGCCAAAGCAGTACATGGTGAATAATTTATATCTCTAAATGCTTATATGAATAAAACAGAGAAAGAGAAAATCAATGACCTGGAGATACAATTAAAGTAGAAAAAGAACAATTTTAAAACAAATTTAAAATTCTGGAAATTAATACATTTTAAAGAAAACCATTGAACTAATAAATAAGACATGGAAATAGTTTTACAAAAAATATCAATAAAAAATATAAACCATTGATAAATTTGATTAAAAAAAGAAAGCAGAAAACCAAATTAAAATGAAAAGGATGAGTTTATAACCAATGAAGAAGAAATTAAAGCAATTATTATGAATTATTTTGCTCAGTTATATGCCAGTAAATCTGATAATCTAAATGAAATTTTTGAATACTTAAAGAAATACAAATTACTCATCTTAATAGGAGAGAATACTTAAACAAAACCATCTCAGAAGAAAAAAATGAATAAACCATCAATGAAATCCCTAAGAAAAAAAGCCCCAGGACTAGATAAATTCACAAATGAATTTTGTCACTCATTGTGTGACCTTGGGCCTCTCTTTTAGCCTCTAGTGTATTTACTTATAAAAAATCATAATATAGCATCAAAAGGCTATAGTGAGAAAAAAAAAAAGAAAGCCAGAAATTGCTTTGTAAATGTGACTTTTCTTAAAACTTAAACCTTTAGTACTATACCTGTGCTTTGTATTCCTTTTATAATAATTGAGCTTGATGATCCTTCGGGTAACACATTCTCAAAATGTGATTGGTACCAGGCAAAGACACTTTTAAGAAGTCTGAAAAGTTGTGAAAGCATTTTAAAAATAATAATTCATCTTAATTTTTAATGTGGTAAATATTAATAGATATATTAATGTAAATGTTTAGAGCTTATCAATAATTAAGAGAGTAAAATGCTCCTGAGAATAAGTTTGAGAACCATTTCTTTTGGTTCCTTTCAACCTCATGAATATATGGTCATTTTTATTCCTTTATTTCATTGAATGTATGCCTAAATAATTCTTAGGGAGGTGGTTACCACTTAAAAAATTATTGATAGTTATTTGAGAGGCTATGTGATGTAGGAAAATGGCTGGATTTGGAGTATTCTAATTGGGTTCAAGATTTGCCTCTCAGGTATTAACAATGTGAGCATGGGCAAGACAGTAATTTCTTTAGTTGTCCCCCACCCCCACCCCAGGCAACTCTCTAAAACTATAGATTAGATATCTATTGCAATCTATGTAGGAAAAGGGAATTTGTAGACTAGAAAAATACACAGAAAAACATGCTTAAATTAACTGGTGATTTCATTGATATGTGTACCATTAATCCCTTACTATGACTGCAAATCATACCTAATCATCTGAGTGTATATCACTCCCTTAAGTTTACCAGACAGGGTCAGCTCAATGTTTTGAATGTTTTAATCCCTTTCTCTTGAAACCTCATAAATACCAACAGAGAATGCTTATTAGTCATTTTTTGCTTGTCATGTGATTAGCTGATATTCTTTCTCCAATGATATATTTATTTGATTGCATTTAAAACACCATATTTCTAAACTACCATCCCTTACTCATGCCCATCAAGCGCCACTCCATTGTTCCCTAGTTGAAACTAATTTTCGTCTCATTTTTTAATAAATTTGTCCTTTTCTGACTTTCTACTTCATCCTTTTCCCCCATAGAGAGTGGTAATGTTCTTCCTCCTTTTTATATTCCCTCTTTTAGGTTCAAAATCATTTTGAAATAGATCAGGCTGAAATTATTTTAATTAAATTTCTTATCTTAGCTGCATTTGTATTCTTTCTCCTAGTTATGGATCCATTTCTTTTTTTTTTAATCTGTCAGTGGCCAATCTATTCAAAGACAGCTGATTCAGGAAATAAAACTAATATTACCAACAAGTATTTTCCTAAATGTCAAAATGCAATCAATTTCACATTTTCTGGCTACATTATTGTTTACTCACTATACCCAAAGCTTTCAACTGAAAAAATAAATTATTAATAAATTATGCCCAAAGTGCTTTAAAAATGCATATCCTTTGATGTAGTAATATCACTACTAGGTTTGTATCCCAAAAAGATTTTTAAAAAGGTAAAGTTTCTTTTTGTACAAAAATATTTATAGCTATGCTTTTTTTGGTGGCAAAATAATTGGAAAATTAGGTAGTGTCTTTCAATTGGGGAATGGCTGAACAAATTGTGGTATCTGATGGTGATGGAATACTATTGTACTATAAGGAATGATGCACTGCTTCATTTCTATAAGAACTGGAAATGAACTGATGCAGAGTGAAATAAGCAGAACCAGGAGAACATTAAATATAGTAACTGAAACATTGTGGGGTAATCAAATGTGATTGACCCTGCTACTAAAAGCAATGCAATGATCCAGGATAATGCTGAGGGACTTATGAGAAAGAAGTTATCCACATCTAGAGAAAGAATTGTGGGAGAAGAAATCCAGAAGAAAACATATGATTTATCACTTGTTTTTTGAGCATTTGATTTGGCATTTTGGTTTTAAAAGATTACTCTATTACAAAAATGAACAATATGGAAAAAATAAAATAAAATAAAAAATAAAATAAAATTTTCCATAATATATAGATATGACTTATGTGTTATTTGTAAAACGGCTTCTGTTATTTTAAAATTATTTTCTATCCTTATTTCTAACATTATATTTATGTGTATCTACATAAAAATAAGTATAGACCTATATATTTATATATGTCTCTATACAGAAATAGATATATACATGTATATTTCTTTACATATGTGTCACATATGTTAAAAATAAATGAATATATTCAAAATATGAATATAAAAATGGAAAATATAAATTCAAAATAAGTAATAATAAAAATTAAATATTTATAGAAAATATAGAAAACTTATTAATATACACATAGGGAAAACATGGAAATTAAAAATAAACTCTTCTCTCGTTTAAGTGTTTATAACAGAGAACAAATAAAGTATAAGGCCACATCTAAGGGATGACCTCTTACAATTACAGATTGCACTAATTGCCAGAAAAGAATTCACAAAGAATAGGCAAGTCACTTGAGATTTGAATTACAGAAATTAAACTTTCTTAAAGGTAGGGCATTTTAGTCTCTATCTAAAGAAAATGCTCAGATAATCAGAACTGAAAGTTTAAAAAAGAAGCTCATTGGTTTTCTAAAAAAAAAAGACTGCATAGGAATCCATTCACAATTAAATAGGGAGGTTTTTATTTAGTGTACTGTTTAGGACAGACAGCATGTCCCCTCCAGAAACACTTTGAACACTCAAAAAATCCAACTATACTAGAATGTATTTTGATAACAATGTGCATGTTTTTTAATTAGAAGATGAAAAGTAATAGAGAATGAAATAAAAGAAGTGGACTAAATGAACTCTCATAATCTTCTCCATTGTTGTAATTGAATGGCTTATAAAATAATAGCATACAAGCATGATTTTTTTGAATTAAAAATGAAAAACAGGGAATATTTATTACAATGATGGTGTTCTTTGTAATTCTTATAATATTTTTTTTCATAATGCCTTTTTACCTTATTTCATTTTTAGATCAAAGGCCAGTCTCAGCATTTTTCTCTATAGAGTGGAAGACACATCATGAATTTTAAACAAAGGAAGCACCAGTTTCAAGCAGCTGTTGAATTTTCTGCTTATTTTTCATTTTTTGCTTTTCAACTCTGTATAACCCCCTCTTACCTACTGCTGACTCGCCTGCTGTTCTAGGGATCACACCTGTTCTTAAAGATAGGCGTTGGTGGGTTGGGAATTTGAAAACGACACCTGGCTTTGGGTTTCCTATTCACAACTTTCATTTATCGGCAGGTTCAACTTGCTGGGTCTTGTTAAATGCTGTCCTAATGCCCTCTCTCTTGGAATGATTCTATTTCTCTTTATGCTCTAGAGGAATTATTGTTCTCGTGCAAAAGTTAAAAATAAATCAGCAGGAAATGATAATGTAAGAAAATAATTGAGTTATTTCTTCTTTTATGAAAGTATAGAAAAAAACAAGAAGCCCTAACATAAGGAAAGGTTTTCATTATCCATAATTAAGCACTGGAACACACTTTCAAGTTAAATATAGGCAATCCATAATTTCTAAGGATTCTCTATTACATGTGGCCAATAAGCCTTGTCTCTTCTTTATTTCTGTTTTTCATCTACTCTTAACAATGATTATAATGATAAAAATAATTAAAATAAACTAAAGACAACTGTGATTTCATAATTAGGGGAAAGAAAATGATGCTTAAAAATAAAGTAAAACTCATTCTGAGGCAAATGTTATCTAATTAGTTGTTGGTCCCTCAGTTTAAAAATATGAGCTTTTCCCAAAATATTTTACCTCATTTTATAATATTTCCTGAAATCCCACTAATTGAAGATTTATCTATTTTAGTATTCTCTTAAAAACCTTGTTGTTACAGCAACTGGACTTTTACCAGAATAATGATTCTTAGGTCTAGGGAAAAGGAATCTTAAGAGAGACAGAAGTAAGATTCAGGATTCAGATAGACCAATGCAAGGACACCAAAGACAAACAATCATTTTGAGCATTTCAAAAGTGTACCTATACTCATATGAAAATAAAAGGCCTGGGTAGTATGTGTGAGCACACCTAAGGAAACATTCCCACTAGCCCTTACTATGAGGGAAATGGATGGCCCTAAAGGAATATTTCCTTGGACTATGCCAGCACACCAGACATATTCATTGTCTCTAACACAGAGAAGGGAAGGAAAATTTTTCTCTGCATTCTTTTTTCTGAACCATATGGCTTCTTGCCCACAATATCAAGAAATTAGGTTTATGGTTTAATGAGAATAATATTAGCATATTAACATTTAATTAACATATAAAATACTAATAATATTTAAAGTTAGAATAAATATGAGTTAAATAGGTTTTCTATGGGTTAGCCTTAAAACTATATCTCCAAATTTATGACACTAAAATAAAAGTTTCACTGGGAGAGATTTTTAGAGAATAAACCAAATGTGAATGAAAAGATAAGAGAGTAGTGATGTAGAAAGGTTAGCATAAAAGCATCTGAGCAGGAAATAAGATGTGTGACAGCAAAGGAGGAGAGGAAACATTGAAAGGAGAGACAGATTGACAAATATGAATGTATACTAAAAAGAAATTACAAATGAGTAGAGAAAAAAGCTCAGAGAGGCAGTCAAGAAGACTTATATTTGAATCCTCACTCAGATACTTCCAAGTTGTGTGACACAGGCTAGTCTTTCTGGGCTTCAATTTCTTCACCTATAAAATGAGAGGGCTGAATTAATAAGCCTGAAGTGTGCTGTCAGCACTAAATCTATGATTTTATGACTTACAATAAAGGGATCAAGTGCCACACTTCCTTATAATTCCTCATGACCACTGCTTCCCTTCAGATTCCTTATGAGGAAATATTATGTTTTGCTTCTGAAGTTATGGCTATAAAGAAGAGGATTTCCCTCATATAACATGGGAACTAATGAAATTGTTAACCCAAGTCTTTGTAAAATGATTAGGCTGTAATTTATTTCAATGGTTTTTCAGAGGTCAATATTCAAAGTTCTTAGAATATTTTAATAACCGAAAGGCTATAGACTGCTTTTTAAGTATGTTTTCACTAAAAATACAGAATAAAACAAAACAATGGATGGACTTTATTTTTAAATAATGATATAGTTTATATCACCCTTTTGATTAACCTTAAAGACTAATTTCCTTTTTTAAAGGTTAAAAATAACCTTTGTTAAAGAAATTGAATCTGTTTTTTCAATACTGTCTGTATACATGCTTTTATATCTCAGTCCATTCATAGCTGTTATGGACATAGAAGGGAGGATAGAAAGAAGATAGAATGTAAGAAAGATGGAGAGAAAGAGTGAAGAGATCCCAAAAGTTACACAAAATTGCATAATGATGATTTTTACTGAAAAGAGACATACTAAATGTTTGTTAATCTGTCTGGAATTCACTAATATGTTAGGGTAAACAGTTTGTGAATTTCAAAGCATTTCATTACTGCCACTTATTACCTTTATCAAATTGCTCTGGAACATTGTATTCAAACTTGACTTTCTGGAAAAAAAACACAAATGTGATGAACTCTAATTATTTTTGTTATTCAAGGAAATGATATATGCATTTGCTCAATTTGTGTTTCTCATATCATTTTTATAAATGATTTTCTTTGCAGAAACTATAAATATATGATATTGTGCTACCAAGACTATACTTCTAAATGAGATGTCATAATGTTTTAAAGAGTTTTATTTAAATAATTAAATTATACCCATTAGGGTCCATTCTATTTGAATTTTTTACAAATGTAATTTTATTAAGAAAGGATACTTAATGTCTGAATTTAATTACATGGACTCTAACTGGGAATTTTCCATGACATTAGAATCATTTGACTGATGAATCAAGAATAGGGATTTAAAAAGTCAAAATAAAATTGATTTTTCTGTTAGATTAATTGATACCCTTTTGGATATGAAACACCTACAACATAATATCTTTATTTTGAATATATTTGTTTTCTAGCATAATTGATTTTTTTTCTGTTTCTAGCTCAAATTGTGTATAACTGTTCAATGATTGTGTCAGTGGTTCACATCAAAACCACAAAAATAGCAGTGGGGGAAGCCCAAAAAGTTTTAGCACAGATTTCAATAAAGATTTTTAAGATTTGACTCTATGCAATACAATGCATATTAGCTTTGTCAAGAACAAAGTAGAAAGGGATTGTGGAACAGTGGTAGAGTATGGCATGAGGCTGCCTTTCTCTCCAAATTCCACAACAGTCAAAAATAACTACCGAATCAGTGCTAAGAGCAACAAAACCAGAAAAGATTCAGGAATGAAGGAGAGCACTCAAAGAAAACTTGAAAGGTTTCTGACTTCCATGGGCATAGTACCACCTGGTAGTTAAAAAACAAGTAAAACAGAGCAAATGCTGATGAAACAGCTAGATGCAAGCCCTTTGGACAAAGTGGACAGACTCACCTTACTTGCTTGAAGTAGGAGCATCATTCCTCACATAAAACTATAAAGAAGGCCTAAATGTGTAAGTTAAAGAGAAAGGACACAATTGTAGATAACTATTATAGGGACAGAGAAGACCTGGTTTTAAATTTAAAGAAAAATGAAATTAAAATGTCTACTACTAAAATGGCAAACAAAGGCCACAAATAGTCATAAAGAAAAATGAGTTTTTGGAAGAGCTTAGAAAAGATTTAAAAAACCAAATGAAAGTATTTGAGAAAAACTAGGGGAAAAAAGAATAATTCAAAGGAAATCAATAAAATTATAAAAAAAATATCACCCAAAAGGAAAAAGATCTAAAAACTCATAAAAGGAAATGACACATTAAGAATTAGAATTGGACAAGGAGGAAGATAATGATGTTCTAAGGCAACAAGAAATAACAAAGCAAAATAAAAAGAATAACATCAGAAGAAAATTTGAGAGATCTTATTACAAAAACAAGTGACCTGGGAAATATATCATGGAGAAGCAACATATGAATTATTGGAATACTGGAAAGGTATAAAAAAAAGTTTAGACATCATGCTCTAGGAAATCATTAAGGAAAATTGTACAGAAGTTCTAGAACTAGAGGATGAAATAGAAATTGAAATAATAAATTTGCTACCACTGCAAAGAGACCCTAAGAAGTAAATGCACAGGGACATCATTGAAAAGTTCTGTAGCTCCCAGATAAGGAGAAAATACTATAAGCTGCAAGTAAAAAATACTATGGAACTCCAGTCAGAATAACACAAAACTTAGCAGTTTCAGTACTAAAAGAATGAAGCACAAATATCAGAATACTTTGAAAAGCAAAGAAACCTGGCTTACAAACAAAAAAAACATACATAGTAAATGAAAAATGGATATTAAATGAACTAAAGGAGTTTCAACTCTTCTCAGGGAAAACAAACAGAACTCAATAGAAAATTTGATCTACAAGAATAATCAGAATGTAAACATGACAGACGAACAATGAAGGAGACAAGATCAAATTGTTTCCTTCTAATATGGGAAAAAATATAACTCTTAAGAATGAAATTATTATTTGATTTTTGAAAGAGCATATATTGATAAAAGACTTGATGTCAAATTAAATATAATTTATCTAAAAATAATAATAAAATAGGATAAGAACAAATAACATGGAATGATTATTCCATATAAAAGAGCCATTAAGTACAAGAACTGTCACAGAGAAGGGGAGGAAGGAGTGGAAGGACGGTAGTAATAGAACCTTATTCTTATCAGATGTATGTTAAAAAGGGAACTACATATACAACTAGAAGGAAGGTGACGGATTAGGATAAGGGCATGACTAACATGCCCTTTTAAGGGATTAGTGGACTAAGAAAAATTAATGTAAGATTAAGGGAAAAGAGGGCAAGGGATAAGAAAAGAGAGAATTCCTAGAAGTGAGTACATATTAAAAAGTAGGAGGATAAAGTGAGAGGATAAGGGATGATCTCTCAGGATATAATAAGGGAAGGATATTTAGAAGGGAATTCATATCAGGAACTGAAAGGACAAGATGAAGGATAAGGAAGGGAAATTTGGAGGAAGAATAGAATAAGAATTAGGAGGTAAGGGGAAAAGGACTAGGGAAGTACCCATGAAAGGGTAAACTGATTTAGAACTAGGAGTGCTAGGGGAGAGGATAAGGGAGGGAACCTAAGAAGGAGTGCAAATTGGAGTTAGTGGACAAAAGAAATGGAACATTTGAAGAGGATCTAGCAAAAGGAGAGAAGAACAAACAGAAAGGAAAAAATAGAGTGGAGGGAAATACACAACTAGTAATTATAACTTTGAATATAAGTGGGAAGACTTCAGTCATAAAATAAAAATAGGTAGCAGAATGGATCCTAACACTAAACCCAAAATATGCTGTTTACAAGAAGCACACTTAAAATGAAAATCACATATAGTGTAAAAATAAAAGTCTAGAGCAGAATATAATATGCCTCGGCTGACACACACAAAAAGCTGGAATAGCAATAATGATTATTTTATATTTGTTTATATCATATTTTATTAATAATAACAAAGTTAAAGATAAAATTCATAATATGTAAATAAACAGGGAAAGTATATTATCTTTTAAAGTACCATAGTTAATGAAATATTATCAATATCAAACCTATGTGCATCAAATTTTATAGCATGCAGAGTTTTAAGGGAAAAACTAAACGAGTAACAGATGGAAACAGATAACAAAATAACAATAGTGAGGAATTTCAGTTTTTCCCTTCTCAGAACTATAGAAATCTGACAAGAAATAACTAATAAAGAAGTCAAGGAAAAGAATAAAATCTTATATAAGTTAAATATAAAATATATCTGGAAAAAATTGAGTGAAAACTAATGAGTATACCTTTTGTTCAGCAGTATATGGTGCCTTTACAAAAATTGACCATATATTAGGGCACAATAAAATTATAGTTAAATGTAGGAAAGCGGAAATATATTCATTGTCTCCTTTTTAGGCCACATTACAATAAAATCATATATAAAAAAGACTATGAAAACATAAAATAAAAATTTTGAATTTATTGGATTTAAATAAATGCAGACTAAATAACTTAGTCTTAAAGAATGGATTAAAGAACAAGTCATAGAAAAATAATTTCATTAATAATGTGATAATAATGGAACAATATACCTAAACCTATGGAATGCAGCAAAAGTGGCAATTAAATATCTCTAAATTTTTATATTCATGAAATACAGAATGAAAAGACTGATGAATTTGTAATGAAATTTTAAAAACTAGAAAAATAAAAACTTAAAAATCTCTAGCTTAGTACTATATTAGAGAGCCTAAAAATAAATGGAAGATTAATAAAACTGAATGTAAGAAAACTAATAAATTAATAAATAAATTAAGGACTTTTTCTTATGCAAAAATATCAACAAAATAGATAAAGCATTGATTAATGTAATTTTAAAAAGAAGTAAGAAAACCAAATCTCTAACTTTAAAGTTCAAAATGGTGAATATACCAACCATGAAGATGAAATTATTATGAATTGTCTTTCTCAATTAGATCCCAAAAAACTTAAGATTGTAAATGAAGTAGGAATCCTTGCAAAAAACATAAACTGCCAGTGATGGGCAAACTATTCCCAATGGGCCAGATCCAGGCTGTAGTTTGCCCATCACTGCCTTAAGCAATTCCCTAATGACTACATCTGGATGTGGGGGCGGGGTAGTGATTAGGGAATTGCTTAAGGCAGTGATGGGCAAACTACAGCCTGGATCTGGCCCATTGGGAATAGTTTACTCATCACTAGGAGGAGAAAATAGAATATGTAAATAAACCTTAATTAGAAAAAATAATTGAAGAAAGCATAGAGGAGCTTCCTAAAGAATTCACGCAGACCAGATACATTTACAAGTGAATTCTATCGAATATTTAAAGATCAACTAATTTATATTATTTGAAATAATAGATGAAAAAGCAATTTTACCAAACTCCTCCATGAAAGAAAATCATGCGCCTAGAATAGAAGATCAAAAACAGAGAAAGCAAATTATAGACTAATTCTATTAACAAATATAGATTCAAAAAAGTCTAAAATAAAACACTAGCTAGGAGACTCCAACGATATATCACAAAGATTTTACACTGTGACAAAGCAGAATTCATATTAAGAGTGCAGGGATGGTTTAATATAAATACATCTGTCAACATAATAGATTATTCTAATAATGAAAGAAATTTTAAAAATCACAAAATTATCTCAATAGATGCAGAAAAAGACTGATGAAATACATTTACTCTTGTTAAAACACCAAAAAACATAGTCATAAATGGAATTTTTCTTAAAATTACATGAAAAACCAGCAAGTATTATTTTTAATATGGATAAGCTAGAAGATTTCTCAATTAGGTCTAGAGTAAAGTAAAAATGTGAATTATAACCAATATTATTTGACATAGTATTAGAAATGCTAGCAATAGTAATAAGAGAAGAAAAAGGACTTGAAAGAAATAGAATGGTATGTAAATGAAGTTTTGTGTCTCAAGACTATGTTCTCCAGAATTCCTTTACTTTTCCCAGAATTCCTTGAATTACATTCCCCACATTGTGTTCTCACATTTCATAAATAAATTTCTGTGAACTCTACCCTCGTTCTCTCATCTTCCTGAGAATATCTGGGGAAAGGAAAAGAACCTTTATGTTACAAAATATTTATAGAAGTTATATTTGTGTTGGCAAAGGACTGGAAATTGAAGGAATATCCATCAATTAGGGAATGGTTAAACAAATTGTACTATAAAATTGGGATGGAACACTACTCTGCAAAAGAAACAATGAGCTGATAAAACAAAACAAAACAAAACAAAACAAAGCAAAGCAAAGCAAAACAACTTGTAAAGTCTACCTGAGGTAATGAAGAGTAGAACCAAGAGAACATTATATAAATCTACAGATTCAATATTGTTTATAATGTGTATGTATCTATATCTACATTTATTTGTCAAATGATCCCTAATAGTATGGGGAAGGGACAGGGGAGCTGAGATATATGGAAATCAATTTCTATTAATATGATTTTTTAAAAAATACAAAAGTGAAAAAGTACTTTGTCCTCAAGGAGCTTACATTCAATTAGGAGGATATAGAGTGTAAACAGAAGATTTTATAAATTATAATCTGAATGGAGACATTAACAACTAGGAAGATCAGGAAAAACTTCCCATGGAAATTTATGAGTTGAGTACAAAAAGAAACCCAGAATTCAAAGAAATCAACATAAAGAGGACACTTGAGACATGGATAGCCATCTGCACAAGGGAATAGCAAAACAGGATACTTAAAACTGTATCAATTAAAATGAATATAAAATAATGACTTTTAAAATATTATGCTTTTGTAAGGTTTATTAGTAAAAACTAGAAGTAAAGGAATAAAAAGATAACAAAATAAAACCATGTGCCATGGCTAATCTACCTATTCAAACAGCCCATGTTTCCCAACTCCAAGCCACCATAGGAAGGAAAGCCCCTAGCCAAGCCAGACCCCTCAATTTTATCCCCCTGTATACGTCAGCAAGTAAAGACAGAAAGCCAGTGGGCTCCTGGGAAATGTGTCCAAAGGCCCAAAATTTCCAGTAACACAAAACCCAGCAGATCACTTTGTTTGCACTGACTCCATCAATGACAGTTAAGCAAATACTAATTGGAAATCAAACACTTTTACTTGGACGTCTTGAGTACTGACATTATATTGGCATTTCAAAGATTTCAAAACATTTTACCTTCAAAATTTCCTTTGAACTTTCTTAACCACCCTGTGAAATAATTTCTACAAATATAATCACCCCTACATGATGAAATAGACCCAAGCAAAATCTGGGTGAGTTGTCCTTGGTTCCACAGTTGATAAGTATCAGAAATGAAATTTAAATTCAGAGATTGGTGACTTCAGGTTCAGCTTTTTCTTGTGTCATGTTTCTTACCTCCTTGCCTTCTGGATTATCTCTCATGAGAACGATGTGCCAGGATAAGAGGGGGAACACTCAGAGGGAAGGTTGTAATACTGAAATCAAGAACCACCATTTATAGTCATACTTTTCTGAAAATATTTTGAGCAGAAATGGTTAATACACTAGTCTATACAAGTCAGCCTTTGGAACCCAGACATCATGATACTAGAGATTATTTCTCTGAGCATTAAAGGCCAAGGCAAAATGTTCAGAAAGACTTTCAAAGGAGGATATACAGACACATTAACCAAGGCACTATACTACTAATTAATACAGAGATGAGACAGTTTTCTTCATTAGTGTGAAGCATCTGAACAGCTAGACCAAACATACTTCAAATACTATTGCAGAAAATAGTTAAATTAAAGAATCAGAGCTAGAAAAAGCCTTAGAGGTAATCTAATTCAAAGCTTTCTTTTTAAAGTTGAAGAATCCAAAACTTAGAGCAGTGATGGTGAACCTTTTAGAGAATCAGTGCTGGGCTCACCCCCACCCAGCCCACCAGCCCTGGTACCATGATCATTGCCCCTCAGAGAACAAGTGTCGAGCCCTTCTCCCACATATGCTGGGTATCCCTCTCCCTGCCATCCCACACAGGGGAAGGGGAAAGCTCTCCCACTGGGCTGCCAGGCAGAGGGTCAGGTGAAGTAAGGAATGTTTTTCTACAGAATACATGATTAATATCATTATTGTATGCTCAGTGCCATTAAGTGTTTTATCTTAACAGGTTCTTAAAAAGAATTGATAATATTTGTTTTTATATCATTTTCCTTTCCAAATGTATTTATTCCATCTTGACCAGAGATTCATTCATTTAAACAAAGAGAAGATAGTGACAGAAAAGATAGACAGATAATTAATTCACAATTACATTGTGAGCTTCTTGAGAATTGGTATCACCTTTTGTTTCTTTTGGTTTCCCCAGCTCATGCATTAATGATATTTTACAAGATAGGCAATATTCCACAACTTTTAGTTGCTTTTTTTCCTTCCTGAAGAAAAGAGTAAAAGGTGTATTAAAACTTTTTCTTTAGGACAAAGCTTAATTATTATTATATAGCATTCAGTTCTATTTTGTTATTATCTTTTTTGTTTACACTAATATGGCAATTTTATTTGCTATTCTTATGATACTTCACTTTTTATCAGTTCATATGTCTTCCAATTCTTCTCTTTAGTCATATTATTTAATATAACTTATAAAGCAAAAATATTTCATAAATATCATATGATAATTGCTTTCATTTGGCCATGGCCCAATTTTTGCTTCCATTATTAGCTGAAAAAAGTATTGTATAAATATTTGATGTATTTGGGATTCTTCCTTTAAAATAGACAAACAGACAAAAATTCTTCAGGATATTAGCCAAGCAATTGGCTCCTAAACTCAAAGGACACGTTCATTTTTGTAATAGACTCAATAAAACTCTTCTCTTCATCTTAAAAAGAGTTGAAATAATCCTCTATTCTCTCCTCACCTTCTCTCCAGTATATAATAATGAATTGACTATCTCCTTTGCAAAGCTAACTCCCTGATATGTGCCCTTGATTCCATATCTTCCTGTCTTCACCAGAATATTATCTCTTCAATCACCTGCCCTCTTTCTTTGCTCTCCAGTCTCTCCAACTCTCTCATTCCTTCTAGATTTTAAATTTTCTCAAGGCCCAAAATGATTAAAAATGCATTCACAAAACAGAATCATCTGTGTTTTTCTTCCATCTTTCAAAAACCTCTAGAAGCTGTCGACCCTGCATTCCTCCACTTTCTCTCCTATCATTCACTTCTTCTTCTTTTGCAATATGGCTGGCTCATCACTCAAGTGAAAAGTTCTCTCCAAAGTTGGTGTTCTTGATTTCGACCATTGTGGTTTTTTCATAGACTTCATTTTTCTTAACCAGTCTGCTGCTTTTGATATCTCTCCTTCTGACATTTTCTCATCTCTTTGTTTTTGTGACACTACAATTCTCTGGTTCTTCCTTCCTTTCTAAATACTCCATAGTTTCCTTTATTAATTTATCATCAATATCATGCCCCTTAAATTGATTTCCCAATGTTACCTTCCCTGTGTCCCATGAATAGCATTGCCTTATTTTTCTAAATAATTTATTTCATACCGAAGAGCAAACCTCATGAAAGCCTTCAATTCCCCTCTCATCAGTAACAAATTATAAGCAATAGCCATCAAAGAACAGGCACATCTACAAGCCCTAGGTTGAATAGTAGCCCTCCAGACCATTGTTTCTGCTTCTAGATCCACGTTACAGCCACTGTCCAAAGAGGCAACATTTGTGGTTATCCAACATGTCTTTGCCTGTATAGTAGCTGCATTCTCTTAGCATGAATACTCTATATTTAGAATATAAAATTCATAAAACTAACTGATAGTTCCAATTAAAAAATATTTTAATTTAAGAATAGGAAATGTCACTCAAGAATATACAGTGCTATTTACCTTACTTCTACAATCTAAGGGACACTTAGCATCTTTCCATTTGACCAACAGCTAAAATCTGTATGTATTTTCCCCTACTCTTAACCCCATCTTCTATTAGAAGGTGGAAAGGTCAAGAGCAGGTTCTAGCTTACTTTTCTAATTGTACCTCTATTGTGCAGTACAATATTTAATAGTTCTCAATTGAATTAGATACTAGGTCTGTGATTTAATTGACAAAGGGAGTACTCAAATGATTAATCTCCAACTATCAAAGTAGTTGAGCATATTATCTTTAACATCTTTGAGAGTTTTTTTTAAGGCATTGGGAGGTTAAATGATGTATCCAGAATTATAGTGATAGTGTTTGTCAAAAATTATACTTAAACATAAGCTTCTTTCTGTCCAAAGTTGGCTCTTTATCAACCACAAATCTATAAATACTGTTTAATAAGTCATTTTTAAAAAAAATATTTAATTATTTCATGTATCCCCCTAACCAAGCATGCATGCATACATCCATCTATTCATTTATCCATTCAGCCAGCAAGTCTTCCACAAAAGAATATTAGCACCTGATGAGTAGGAGTTATTTACTTTTTTTTTTCTTTAAAACCTTAAAAAAAAATCCAGGAACCTAGCAGTGTGGCTTGAACATATTGGTCACTTAATAAAGGTGCTTTGACTGGTCAATCAATTAATAAATATTTGTCTCAGTGGTTGTAGGAATCATCTAAGTTATGGTTAATGGCGTAATGATGCATTTCCCCCCACAAGAAACAAGCCTTATGAACATACATAATATGTTCTGCCTGACATAATACATCACAATGACTTCAAGGCATGAGGAGATGTTTATTAACTCTTTCCTTTCTGTTTGCTTTCTCTGTGGTAAAGATAAAGCTTTTGTTTGACTGATGAGTTTGAACTGGGTGTGAATAAAAAAAACTATCTAGTCAAATTAGTCTCTTTCTTGGTGGTGATTAAATTTAGCATATATAAACACTCAGGTGGTAAGGGAGGTAGTAGCATTGTCATCAGTGTCCTTCTGTAGCAAGCTGCCTACTTTTCCAATCATAGCCACATATAGCCATGAATATATCAGCACCTTTGCTCAACATCTTTATTTGCTTACTCATTATTTTTTTCCTTTTCTTAAGTGAAAGAATTATTGAAAGATGCTTATGTCCATGACCTTGTGAACCTAGGAATGTCAGAAGAATTAACCATTAGAGGTAGAAGAACCAAACTCCATGCCAGAATTTGCTATCAGCTGAATGGAATAAACTTCAGTATAACCCACAAAAATAAGTGACCTGTGAGAACAAATTTAACCATGAATCAATTGCGCAGGCTAAGTGCAGTCTGGCAGTCAAAGAGCAAATTATCCCATAGATATGCTTCATTTGTTTTAATTTTCCTTTTATGTTTATTGTTTGTTACATTAAAGTTCCAAGGTATCTCCTTTTTCTCCCCCACACTAGAGAAGGCATCATATGACTTTCTTCCCATGTGATAATGAAATTAAATCTGCCTTTCCCATTCTTAATCTAATCTCCAAAAGTGAGAATATCTCCACTTACTTCACAAGATGGAAAGTCTCTGACCCATGTGTGCTAGAGTGAGTGATGAACCAAAATTTACTGACTGCTTCCTGAGCAGTCCTAAGAAAGCTTCTGTTGTGATTGAACACATGAAGGCACAGGAAGTGATCCAAAGAAGCCCCTTTATTTATTTATTTATTTTAATTTAAATATTTTATTTTTTTAGAAAAACTTTCTATGGTTACAAGATCCTTGTTTTTACTTTCCCCTTCACCACCTCCCCCATATGCAACACACATTTCCACTGGTTTTAATATGTGTGATCAATCAAGACTTATTTACATATTATTGATAGTTGCATTTGTGGGCTCATTTTGGGTCTATATCCCCAACGATGTTCTCATCAACCCATGTGTTCAGCGGTTGTTTTTCTTCTGTGATTCCTCTCCTGCAGTTCTTACTCTGAATGTGGGTAGCATTCTTTACCATAAGTCCCTCAGAATTGTCCTGGGTCATTGATTTGCTGCCATTCAGAAGTCCATTACATTTGATTTTACCACAGTTTATCTGTCTCTGTGTACAATGTTCTAGTTCTGCTCCTTTCACTCTGTATCAATTCCAGGAGGTCTTTCCAGTTCACATGGAATTCCTCCAGTTTATTATTCCTTTGAGCACAATAATATTCCATCACCAGCATATACCACAATTTGTTTAGCCATTCCCCAATTGAAGTGCATAACCTTGTTTCCCAGTTTTTGCCACCACAAAAAGTGCAGCTATAAATATCTTTGTACAAGTCTGTTTATCTATGATCTCTTGGGGGAACAAACCCAGAAATGCTATAGCTGGATCAAAGGGCCGGCAGTCTTTTACCACTCTTTGGGCATAATTCCAAATTGCCATCCAGAATGGTTGGATCAGTTCACAACTCCACCAGCAATGCATTAATGTCCCAATTTGGCCACATCCCCTCCAACATTCATTACTCTCCCCTTCTATGATTTTAGTCAATCTGCTAGGTATGAGGTGAAACCTCAGAGTTGTTTTGATTTGCATGTCTCTAATTATTAAAAATTTTAGAACACTTTCTCATGTGCTTCTTGATAGTTTTGATTTCTTTATCTGAAACTTGCCTATTCATGCCCCTTGCCCATTTATCAGTTGGGGAAAGGCTTGATTTTTTATATAATTGATTTAGCTCCCTGTATATTTGAGTAATTAGACCTCTGTCAGAGTTTTTTGTTATAAAGATTTTTTCCCAGTTTGTTGTTTCCCTTCTGATTTTGGTTGCATTATTTTTGTTTGTACAAAACTTTTAAATTTAATATAATCAAAATTATTTATTTTACATTTTGTAATTTTTTCTAACACTTGCTTTGTTTTAAAAATTTCCCTTTCCCATAGATCTGACAAGTATACTATTCTGTGTTCACTTAATTTACTTATAAATTCCTTCATTATGTTCAAGTCATTCACCCATTCTGAATTTATCTTGGTGTAGGGTGTGAGATGTTGATCTAAACCTAATCTCTCCCATATTGCTTTCCAATTTTCCCAAGAATTTTTCTCCAATAGTGGATTTTTGTCCCAAAAGTTGGGCTCTTTGGGTTTATCATACACTCTTTCCCTGACATCACTTACCCCAAGTCTATTCCACTGATCCTCCCTTCTGTCTTTTAGCCAGTACAATATTGTTTTGAAGAAGGCTGCTTTATAGAATACATTAATATCTGGTACTGCTAGGCCACCTTCCTTCATGGTTTTTTTTT
>NC_058132.1:547630910-547681294 GCF_016433145.1 Gracilinanus agilis | reverse complement strand
ATATATATACATATATATATATATATCTTTAAATGATGGCATATATGTATATATGCCATCATTTAAAGCAAACTCCATTTAATCCTATGATCTTCTAGTGTTCTATAATTTTTTAAACAGGAATCAGTGTTATATTTTGTCATAAACTTTGAATTTAGTGAGAAAATTATGTGATTTCTGTTGGTTTTGTTATTGATAAGTTCAGTTCCTTATACTCCTCCATTTCTGATATAAAATCCACCTGGTCATAGTGAATAAGTTATGTGATGAAGTACTATAATCTCCTTGTTATTATCTTAATTAAACTTTTTATATTAATATTCAATAGGGATATTGATGTATAGTTTTCTTTTTCTGTTTTTGCACTTTCTGATTTGGGTATTAACACCATATTTGTGTCATAAAATGAATTTGTCAGCACACCCACTTTGTTTTTCTAAATACCATATAATTATTGACATTAGTTCTTCCTTAAATATTTGGTCCAATTCACTAGTGAATCCATCTGACACAATATAATTGCTTTAATTTCCTCTTCGTTGGTGGCAAGTTGATCCTTTTCTATTTTTTGATAGTGGTAATTTGATTTTCTTCTATTTTTTTAAAATCAAATTAACAAATGATTTATCAATTTAAATTTTTTTTTATTAAGCCAGGCTTGAGCTCTTTCCATTTGTTCACTGGTTTTCTTACTTTGAATTTAATTTATTATATCTTTGATTTTTAAGATTCCCATTTTGTTGTTTAAATTGAATTTTTTCATTTATTTTTTCTGTCTTTTAATAATCTTGATCTTTTGTTTTTCCAAATGAATTTTGTAAAATATTTTTGGTGACTTAATTGGAATAGCATTTAATAAATTGATTAGTTTAGGATTACCATTTTTATTTTATGGGTTCTGCCCACCCACTGAACAATTAATATTTCTCTAATTATTTGAATCTGACTATATAAATGTATTTAATAGTTATGTTCATATAGTTCCCAGATTTGTTTGGGAAGATATATTTCTCCTTATATCATTCTATATATGGTTAATTTAAATGGGCTTTCTATTATTCTCTCTTCTTTTAGGATGGTGTTAGTGAAATATAGAAATGCTAATGATTTATGTTTATTTTATATTTTGTTACATTGCTAAAATCATTGATTATTTAAGCTCTTTTTGATTGAATCCCTAGGAATACAAATAGGCATATATATGTGTATAAATACATATATATATACATGTTTGTACATACACACATTATATATAATCTTACATCTGTGAAAAAGACAGTTTAATTAACTCTTTGCCCATTTTGATACCTTCGATTACTTTTCCTTCTCTTATTGCTATTGTGGGAATTTCTAGAACAATATTAAGTAATATTGGTGAAAATGTGCATCCTTGTTTTAAACCTGACTTTATAAGCCACCTTCCTTCACATTTTTTTTCATTATTTCCCTTGATATTTTTGATCTCTTGTTATTCCAAATAAACTTTGTTATAGTTTTTTTTCTAATTCAGTAAAGAAGTCTTTTGGTAGTTTGATAGGTATGGCAGTAAATAAGTAAATTAATTTGGGTAGAATGGTCATTTTTATTATGTTAGCTCGTCCTAGCAATGAGCAGTCAATGTTTTTCCAATTGTTTAGATCTAGTTTTAATTGTTTGGAAAGCGTTTTGTAGTTATATTTGTATAATTCCTGTTTTTGTTTTGGTAGATAGATTCTTAAGTATTTTATATTGTCTAGGATGCTTTTAAATGGTGTTTCTCTTTCTACCTCTTGCTGTTGTGATGTGTTGGAAATATATGGAAATGCTGATGATTTATGTGCATTTATTTTTTTCCTTTAAAACTTTTTTTAAAATTTAAACATTTATTAATATTCATTTATTTATATGGTTACATGATTCATGCTCCTACTTTCCCCTTGACCCCCTGCACTCACCCCACCCATGGCTGATTTATGTGCATTTATTTTATATCCTGCAACTTTGCTAAACTTGTTGATTATTTCTATTAGCTTTTTAGTTGATTCTCTAGGATTTTTTAAGTAGAACATCATATCATCTGCAAAGTATGATAGCTTAGTCTCCTCATTGCCTATTTTCATGCCTTCAAATTCTTTTTCTTTTCTAATTGCTACTGCCAGTGTTTCTAGTACAATGTTAAATAATAGAGGTGATAATGGGCATCCTTGTTTCACCCCCAATCTTATTGGAAAGACTTCTAATTTATCGCCATTGCATATGATGCCTTTTGATGGTTTAAGATATATACTGTTTATTATCTTTAGGAAAGGACCTTCTATTCCTATACTTTCTAGTGTTTTCAGTAGGAATGGGTGCTGTATTTTGTCAAAGGCTTTTTCAGCATCTATTGAGATAATCATGTGGTTTTTGTTGGTTTTCTTGTTGATATGGTCAATTATTGGATGGTTTTCCTAATGTTGAACCATCTTTGCATTACTAGTATAAATACCACCTGATCATGATGAATAAACCTCTTGATCACTTGCTGGAGTCTTTTTGCTAGTATTCTATTTAAGATTTTTGCATCTATGTTCATTAAGGAGATTGGTCTATAATTTTCTTTCTCTGTTTTTAATCTCCCTGGCTTTGGAATCAGTACCATATTTGTGTCGTAAAAGGTATTTGGTAGGTCCCCTGGAATTCTGGGTGAGGCTTGACTCTGTATCTTGCAGGAATTCCACCCTGCCATTTCCATGTTACACTTATTATATCAAATAATTTGTATAGTATTGGGGTTAATTGTTCTTTGAATGTTTGATAGAATTCACTTGTGAATCCATCAGACTCTGGCAATTTTTTCTTAGGAAATTCTTTGATGGCTTATTCAAATTCTTTTTCTGATATTGGATTATTTAGGTATTCTATTTCTTCTGCTGTTAATCTAGGCAATTTATATTTTTGTAAATATTCATCTATCTCACCTAGATTGCTATATTTATTGCCATATAATTGGGCAAAATAGTTTTTACTGATTGTCTTAATTTCCTCTTCATTAGAAGTGAAGTCTCCCTTTTCATCTTTGATATTGTTAATTTGGTTTTCTTCTTTCCTTTTTTATTTGATTTCCTAGCACTTTGTCTATTTTATCTGTTTTTTTCAAAATACCAGCTTGTGGTCTTATTTATGAATTCAATATTTTACTTTTGATTTTATTAATTTCTCCTTTGATTTTTAGTACTTCTAATTTAGTTTTCATCTGAGGATTTTTAATTTGTTCATTTTTTAGTTTTTTTAAGTTGCATGGCAAATTCATTAACCTCTGCCCTCCCTAATTTGTTAATATATGCACTCAGTGATATACATTTTCCCTTAGAACTGCTTTGGCTGCATCCCATATGTTTGGGTAAGATGTCTCATCATTGTTATTGTCTTCAATTAAATTATTAATTGTTTCTATGATTTGTTCTTTCACTAAAATATTTTGGAGAATCATATTATTTAATTTCCAATTAGTTTTTGGTTTGCCCCTCCATGAATTTTTACTAATAACTATTTTTATTGCAATATGATCTGAGAAGCTTACATTTATTATTTCTGCTTTTTTGCATTTGTTTGCCATGTTTCTATGCCCTATTACATGATCTATCTTTGTGAATGTTCCATGTTCTGCTGAAAAGATGATGTATTCCTTTTTGTCCCTACTTATTTTTCTCCATATATCTATTAACTCTAATTTTTCTAGGGTTTCATTTGCCTCTCTTATCTCTTTCTTATTTTTTGGTTTGATTTATCTAGATCTGATAGGGGAAGGTTGAGGCCCCCTACTAGTATGGTTTTGCTATCTATTTCTTCCTTGAGCTCCACTAGCTTCTCCTTTATTAGTTTGGAAGCTATACTGTTTGGTGCATACATATTGAGTACTGATATTTCTTCATTGTTTATACTGCCTTTTATTAGGATGTAGTTAGTTACCTTCCATATCTCTTTTAACCTTATATAATTTTACTTTGGCTCTGTCAGAGATCATGATAGAAACCCCTGCCTTCTTTTTCTCATTTGAGGTCTAATAAATTTTGCTCTATCCTCTCATTTTCACTCTGTGTACTTCTGTCTGTCTCATGTGTGTTTTTTGTAGCCAACATATGGTACGATTTTGGTTTCTAATCCACTCTGCTATTTGCTTCTGTTTTATGGGCAAGTTCTTCCCATTCACATTCAGAGTTAATTATCAACTGTGCATTCCCAGACATTTTGATTCTCTCTCCTAGTCCTGTCCTTTCTTCTTTCACTGTTTCCTTTTATACCAGTGTTTTGCTTTTAATCAGTTCCTATAATCCCCTCCCTTGTTGTACTTCCCTTTCTCTCCCCTCCCTTCTTATTCCCCTCTTATTGTTCTTTAAAGCTAAGACACACTGCTCCCCCCAAGCCCTCTCCCTCCTTAGTATTGCTTCCCTCCCCACCAATCCATTTGTTACCCTTCTACTTCTCTATAGGGCATGAATCGATTTTCCACCCCAATGGATCTGATTGTTCTTCCATTCCAATAATCTAGCATAGTGTCTGAAGTGACAGATATTCAAAAAATGCTTGGTGTTGGGTCAGTCACCCTATTTTCAGCAAAGGAGTTTTATGATTTTACCAATATATAAGGGTATTTTTCTTTTGGTTATGTGAAAGATATATAAACATATAAATGTTATGTTTAAAATTATCTTGCAAGACTGATTTTTGGATGAGAATATAAGTTTATTGATTATATCAAGTTTATTGGTTAGGCCACCATTATATCCAATAAAGTGATGTAGGCTTCCATGGTTCTTTCATAATTAGGGATGACCTAAACTGAGTCAGCCAGCTAAATAAATAGATTTTTATAAGCTCATTATTCAGTTCCTCCCTTGATATCCCAAGACATCTTTAATTTGAGAATAAAGAGGTAGTACATCAACCTATCCACCCTTCCCCACAACTATATCATGGGGAACAGGTACCCAGCAAAAGAATCTTTGTCTTCTTCATTTATTAATCAAATTATGTTAAAAAGCAAGACATTTCTGGGGATTATTAAGGACAAGCAAAATGCAAAAAGCAGTAGACTAGATGGCATCTCTTACCTAGATCCCAGTCACAGGAATGTAAAATAATTTCCCCTAATATAAAGGAATTAATACAATATATGAAAAATAAATTCTTACAGAAGGAAGAAAGTTCTGGTTAAAATAAGTGTTAGGAGATTTTGGCTTTAACTTACTGTTTGTTTTAATGTGGCATCAATTGGACTAGAAAGGAGGCGATATTAACAAAAATTTTTCAGGAGGTAGAATTGGTGAATCCAGGTAAGCAATTAAATAACAGAGGTGTGATGGAAGGGCTAAAAATAATATTCAGGATATAATCATGGCTGGATGAACAGGACATTAGCTATAAATATAGTGACATCTTAGGTGATCACATAGTCATCTTGACAAATAAGTTGACTGAATATACTGAAAAGTTAATTTAAATTTCTTTGCTGTTTTCATTAATTTTAGGTTCTATGCTTTTTTCCCCTTGTATTTCAGAAAGCTATTCCAAGCCAATTGTTTGTTATAATAAGTACATTATTTAAGCTAAGAAAGTTAATAACAAATAGAAATGACTAAAACAATATTATTTGATGTAGAGAGATATTGATGGAGGTTCAGACAACACTCTGGATATTGATAACTCAAAATTAATCATTACACTTGGAACCAGTGTCTTGGGTCAACAGGGCAGGTAGCTGGACCTGTGCTCACACATCCCACATCAGACGCTTTTATTTGTTGTTCTGGGACAGTTACTTAACTTCCATAAATTTCAGTTTCCACATGTATAAAATGAGAGCCTTAGACTAGAGATCTGTCTCTTCCATTTCCAAATCTGCGGATCCTCAACTGAAGTAAAGAAGATCAAGGGTCTCTGCGTGACATTGTTCCATTAAAGTGAAGAGGGTTCAAGACTACAGGAAGTAAAAAAAAAACCAACAACCCTTACACTTATAGAATTTTTGACTAGTAAGAGAATAAGATATATGCAAATTGTAATTTTAAAAATAAAAACACAGTACACACAGAGAGAAGAAAGGAGGATTTATTTAGTGGCATTCACACTACTTTGTAATTTTAAGATGAGGCTGTATCACTCTTCCCAAGAATTCTATAGAAGAAGTTTCTATATATTTTAAACTAAATGTTCTTACTAATAGGAGATAGTGTGTTTCTGTTACTGAACCAAAATAATGCTGAACAGTGAATGAAGATTTCTAGAAGAGCATATGTTCAAATTTGCCTTAGAGAGAAAAATTAGGACTGCTCTCTAATGGAGGACAAATATTGTCCTGGGGAGATGAAAGGAGTGGTAATATGTAAATAAATGTCAGGAATATGCCAAAGGCATTTTGTTTATGCATAAATAATTCTATAAGCAACTTTTAATTTAGAATCTCTACTTAGTGTTGAAATAGCTGATTTTCTCAGAATTAATCATCCTTACCTTGATAAAACTTTTTTCTGTATCAACATTTGGAGATAACTACTATGTGACTTTTCCCTTTTATGTTTCCCTTTAAACTTTTTTCTTAACATATTTTCTAATTCTCTTCCTTTAGGACACCTTTTTGAATTAACTTGACTTAAAATGTCCAGAATCCTAATATGTCTAGATTGAATGATATACTTTTGCTGTATACAATATCATTTATTAATATTATTGGGTTTAAATTATTCCCATTCTATCACCTCAAAAAAGATTTTTAAGTTCTTCAAAAGCAGTATGTAGAGTCTTTGGCATTTCTTTCTTTCTATTTCTTTCAACAGCACCTGAAAGTGTTTTCCGCTTAGGAGGAGGCACTCAACAAATCCTTGTTGACTGATTTCTAACATCAAAGTGCTGAGGGAAAAAGTCAATCCTCTGAATTGACTGCCCTGGCTGTTTAGATCGACAGCTTGTCCTGGTTAATGATAGCTGCTGCAATAAACTAGATTCTGCCACAACTGAACGCTTCAGTTAGCTTAGGTGATGATTCAATAAATAGGATATAGTAGACTGGATTGTAATAAAGGAAAAAAAAAAGTCTTAGAACAGTCATTCCTTCATATATATCTTGCTTTACTATATACAAGCAAACAAATAAAGCCACAAATAATGAGAAACTCTCTCTTAAAGATAATTTCTAAAAGGAATTATTTTCCTAAGGAACAAAATGAAACATGAACCTGTACTTTATACTTTAACTGTAAACTGTAAACCATAATAATGAATAATGAATAAATAAAAAATTACTTTTAAAGGAGCATTTGCTTTTCATGATTATGAACATAATGAATTTCTTACTGTTTTGTATAAAGAACTACAAAATAATTTATATATTTTACACAATTTTTCAAAGAGAAGAAATAAGAGATGTTAATTAGCTGGGAAGGGTAAAAAGTTGGGCTCCAAATCAGTGGAGGTCTAGGTTCAAATTCTGCTTCTAATGGTACCTATAGTTCATCAGCTGTGTGACATTCACCAAAAATAAAAATTGTCTTGTAGTAGTTGCTAATAGCATTTTTGAAAGGGAAGGGATTAAATAGACTTCACTGGTAAAAGGAGTTCCCTCTATACAAGTCAGCACCATTGCTTTAATTTATAGTCTTACATATATCTTACATATCACTCTAAGGTTTTCAAAGTAGTTTATATTATATTCTCATTTTACCCTCAAAACAACCCTAGGTAATAGGTGTTATTATTATCCATTTTACAAATGAGGAAACTAAGGCAACAGAATTTTAATGACTTAATTGGGATCACACAGTTAGCCAGTTTCTGAGTCCAGATTTGAACTCACATCTTCCAGACTCCAGATCCAGACCCTAGCTGTCCTGATATTTTATTATCATTGGAAAAAATATTTTGTGAATATTAGGCATTATGTAATGTATTTTCAGTGGATACATATAATTTGACTTGGTCAATCATGATGATAATGAAAGTGATAATAATTCTATTTATATTTTAGAGTTCTTGCTTGCATAAATTTAATTATTTCTGGAGTTATTGCATGTCCAGTATGTGGAAAAAAATAGATCTGACTATGATGGAAGATACAATAAAATATAGAATTTAGTCCTTGATTTCAAGCCTGATAATACATATACACATGAAGGATGGTGGGGTTAGCAGTAGTATAGAGCCTACAAGAGTAGAATAGGCATTAAGTAGAAAAGAAATGTAGAGGTTGTCAGGAAAACTTTTAAAAGAAGTGGGGCTCAAACTAGGCTGCAAAGTACTGTATAGATAGGTAAAAAAAGAAAAGGAAGAAGGTATTCCTTAAGTTAATGATTAGAAGGAAAAGCAGATGGGCCTGAGTGTAATTAGAGCACACAAAAATGGAAGAAGTATTGAGCAGACCAGTAAAGAACAGACTCTTAATCTGACTTTAAAATTTTGCTTCTGATCTTTTGGTTCTAGAAGAAATCAGATGAGCTTCAAATTTTTGCCATCTTAAATTCATTTACATAGTTATTCTGAATTCCTGTGACTTATGACAAGGAAGTAGGAAATGTATCCTTGAGAAATCTGGGAAAAATTCTCAATATAAAGGAATTTTAGCTATTTTTAAAATACATTCCCTTCCAAGAATGAATGTTTCATTTTCTTCGAGACAAAAGTATTCTTAATTTCAGGGCATTTTGGAGTTATGTGCCAATTTTGCGTATATATGCAGATATACCAGTAGAGAGAGGGTTGGAGCTAGATTCAGAAAGATTTGAGTTCCAATCCAGACTCAGGCTCTTACTAGCTATTTAATTCCAAGTGTCACTTAAGCTTTGTCTGCTTCAGTTTCCTCCTCTGTAAAAAGGCAATAATAATAGCAACTACCTCCTAGGTTGTTGTATTGACTTTTATTTAAGAAATAATATATGAAAAGTATTGTATGAACATTAAAGCATTATAAAAATGACATTATTATCATCAATCACCATCATATCATTTCCAAGTATACATTTTCTTAAATAAACTTTTTTCAACTCAAAAACTCTGCTTGTAGAGACAATAAAACTTTAAGAAAAATAGCATGCAATTATGTAAAACATAAATTAGTTCACTCTTGATCCTCATATGATTAAATCATGAAAGCAGCGTGTTATCATGTTATATTACTATACATATTAGGGAAGGTCACATTTTTTCCTTTTTTTGCCCACTTGTTTTAATATCTCCTTTTCCCAAATGTTTTTTTTTTCTTTTCTAACAGCTTTGGATACACCTCTCTGGTATATCAGTATAGTCCATATTTAATTAGTCCACAACATCTGCTGAAATTCTGCAATGTGCATTGTTTAAACATTACATTATTATGATTTACCTTCTTTGTATCCATATTTTTAAATCTACTAGCTTGCCTTAAATAACAAATATGGTAGTCTGAGAGTCATACTACATAGATCAATAATCATCAAGTATAGCCATACCTCCTAAAAATTCCAAATTTTTCACCTGCAAATTTAAGATGTAACTTTTATCACAAGAGCAACTTAAGAAGATAGCTCAAGAGAATTATTGAGTTCCCTGGAGTATTTGTGTAGGGCAGATTGTTAGAGTATTGGGAATAGAATGTTTCTGAATCTACTTTGCCTACTTCTTTGGCTCTGGGATATCTAATAACAATGAGAATCATTCTACTATTATTTTCTTCTTTTTCCTTTTTTCCCATATAGTCCTCTCTTTACTTTGAAAGATTATTGTTGAATTATCCATTATGTTGCCTCAAGAAATGGACGTACTTAACAACAACAACAAAAATCTATCATAGCTCAAGGCAAAATGAGGAAAGATTATGTTTTCATACTTTCTGCTACATAAGAAAAAAGGGAAGGAAACTCAAGCTCAGAAAAATCAAAAGGTAAACAAAAATAAATTTTAGTGGGATTTTTTCCTTGAATTTTAAGATATATTCTTATGAAATATAGAATGAATGTCTTATCACAATGGAAGTATTTCTGAAATTAAAAATAGGATTTTACTATATATTTTTCCATGAATGTTTTAACTTGGAGAAGAAAAATTAAAATGAATGAATACATGAGTTTAAATTCATTATTTTATCATTATATTTAATTAGCTTTATAAAAACAGTAGTTAAACAATTTTTTTTGTTTTAGAATTATAGAATCCAATCAGGTGACAGATCTTTGACTCTTTTTCATTGATTCATAAAATTATTTCCAGGATTTTCTATTCATTCTGGAATCTTGCCTTTAGGAAAGGTAGAATTTTAAATAGAATCAGAGTTCTACTTTGCCTAATGTTAAAGAAAATATTAAAGGGATCTTTGTAGATGCCTCGGGATAAAGAAGGTCATAATCTTATACACCCATTTAGGCCCAAACTTTCCAACATCCCTTTTGTCAGGGCTTTGTTCTTTTTATATATCCTCCCTCTTTCAAAAGCTTGAACATGTGGATGGGTCAGTGATTTGGTGTTATTTTTACTGCTACGTACTGCTACGTATAATACTGCGTGCTTTATCATCCTCTAAAATTCTCTCCTTTCCCCCCATAAATCCTTTAATGATGACCCTCAGAATTAATTGAAACATTTTCTCTTCTTTGTTTAATATTTGTGGCATATCAGTCAAATATGAGAGCCATCTAATCTGTGTTCTCTCATTTTTACATAAGGATGTTGACATCCATTTTTCTAGTTCTTGATATTTGTTAATAAACTAGAGATTATTGGTGACAAGCTTCCATCTTGCTATTTCATTTTGATTTACATATTATACTACAAATAATATCATGATAATGTTACCATAATTGCATTCATTGGGAGAATATTGTGATTGAAGGAAACTTTTTGCACCATGCATGGGTTTAAAAGCATGAAAAATATGTTGTATTTTCTCAAGCGTGAGATATCTTTATTTTCTTTTTCTGAATTCCAAGCCTAGCTCAATGTCTAATCACCAATTCTTTTTTTAAAAAATATTCATTAATGGCTACCTAACAACGTAAAAATGAACAATCATTAATTTTTGAGTACTAAATTGTCTCCCCAACTTTAAATCCTCTCTCATCTCTTGAAAAGTCAAATGATAAGATTTTGTTTATATACATGAATTCATGCAAAAGATATATCCATATCAGCTATATTGCCAAAGAAAGCACATAGGTACATGAACACATGAAAAACAAGGTTTAAAAGGTATACTTCTATCAGGACACAGTCTGTATCAGTCCTCTTTCTGGAGGTAGATGTCATTTTTTTTTATCATGGGTCCTTAGAATTCATTTTCTTGGACCATTGTCCTGATCATAGTAAGGTCTTTCAGATGAAACTGTCACAATGGATTATCCTAACAATATCATTGTTACTGTACACTTCTCCTGGTTCTGCTCGCTTTACTCTAAATGAGTTCCTATCCCAGGTTTTTTTGACACCACCTTCCCTCATTTCTTGTAGCACCCTTGTGTTCTGTCATCATCATATACCACAAATTGTTCAGCCATTCACCAGTTGAGTCACTGCTTTGGCATGGCAATTTCATTTAATGGAAGATAATAGCTAGGTTAAAGGAATCTTTCAAAATTTTGCAAAAGAATTTTGGGAGCTCTTTTGTAACAGTATTTCAGTATTTTTTTTCTTTCAGTATCAAAGCTAGGCATCAAGAAGGGAGCACGATATGTATTGCACTATCTAAATGAGCTCAGATATATGAAAGCTAAGTTAGGTGGCCGAGAAAAATCTTCATAGAGATTTTGAAGCTTGCCCTTGTGTTATAGATTGTTATGTAAATCCCATTGTCATTAGATTGCAACCTCAGAAATTGGACTGGCAGTGGGAGCAAAGGAAACGGATACGGGAGCATGTTAAAGGCAATGAATGATGACTGGAGACCATGTGATGGAGAACAAAGGCTCAATGCTGAAAACACAGTTAGTTAATGTGGAGACTTTGGTTATCTAACCTAATATTCTTTTTTTTAGCTCTTAAATTTTATTTTTTTTACATAATTCATGTTCTTACTCTCCTCCTACTCCATAGCTGATACGCATTTCCACTGGTTTCTTCATGTGTCATCCATCAAGATCTATTTCCATATTATCAATAATTGCACTAGTGTGGTCCTTTAGAGTCTATATCATATATAAATATATAAATATATATATATATATATATATATATATATATATATATCCCAATGCTGAAAACAGAGTTAGTTAATGTGGAGACTTTGGTTATCTAACCTCCTAATATTCTTTTTTTATCTCTTAAATTTTATTTTTTTAGAAAAAAAATTTCCCATGGTTACATGATTCATGTTCTTACTCTCCTCCCACACCAAAGCTGATGTGCATTTCCTTTGGTTTCTTCATGTGTCATCGATCAAGATCTATTTCCATATTATTGATAATTGCACTAGGGTGGTCCTTTAGAGTCTATATATATATATATATATATATATATATATATATATATATATCCCTATGCTGAAAACACAGAGTTAGTTAATTTGGTTATCTAACCTCTTAGTATTCTTGAAACCAGGTTTATAGAAGAAACAAAGCATACCACTAAGGAGGCAGTAATGGAGATAGCCACAAGAGGTCATTTGGGAGCCTCAAATATTCAGGGGATCACATGGAGGAAAAAATTGGACTCCAAGAAAGAAATTTAATTTGATTTAATTTAAAAGAAAGGTTTCTGTGAGTAGTGTTTGTATATGTGTGTGCAGGAATGGTATATGAGAGATAGAGGCAAAAAGGAAGACAGTGAGATAGGAAGAGAAGGAAAAGGAAACCAAGTAAAGATACAAATATCTAAGTCAAGTATTGAATTAATTACAGATATGCTTTTGAGCATGGAGACTTGGACTGAGAAAGACTTTATGGAACTCTGAATGCTAGTACACCTACATGCAAAAATCTATCAATATGAAAGCATAATGATGAGAGGCAAATAATCAACTTTAGACTTGAATCTTGAAGCTGTGGAAAGAATTCATGATTAGGAACCTGAAAAACTGGCTTCGAATTATTGTTCTGCCACTTATTCATTGTGTGATTTAGGTCACAAATGTAAGGAAGGGATTTATGCAAGGGGGATGGATCAAAAGGAGCCAGAGAAGGAGTGATTCAGTGGACAGAGGGCAAAGCTTGGAGTTAGGAAGATCTGAATTCAAATTTGATCATAGACACAAGCTTTGTGACCCTGGGAAAGTCACTTAACCCTGTTTGCCTAGGTTTTCTTGTCTAGAAAATGAGCTGGAGAAGAAAATGATAAACAACTCCAGTATCTTTGCCAAGAAAAGTTCAAATGGGCTCACAAAAAGACAGACAAAATGACTGAAATTGCAACAAATTAAAAATTAGGATACACAGTCATTGATGTTCAGTTACTTCATTTGGGAGTTTAGGGAGTTAGACGAGATGATCAATAAACATCCCTTGTACCTCTACATCTTCGATCCTATGAATTTACCTGAAATGGCCTTTTATTGAGTTATAAATAAACTGTTCTGGTAAGAGAGTACTTCAGTATGGCTTACAAGCAACAAGTATGGCATACAAGCTGATCTAGCTGAAAGGAGTAATAACAGAGGGAATGTCAATAATAAACCTATAATATTTATCATTAAATAAATAATTTAACAAAAATCAAATCAAAAGCCAATTTTCAGCCAAACATTTTCTTATTTAATTGAATTAAATATATAAATGTAACCATACCTTTATTTATCAAAATTCTTAAAAAGGTACTTACTTAAGGAATAAGCCGGAATTAGGTTCCCAACTTATCTTTATATCCTTTTTTCACATTATTGCCCTTTGTATGCTTTTTGTTTCAGTCAAATTTGATCTCAGATTCTTTCTCATGCACTTTCATAAGCAAACATCCATGTCAGGAATGCATTCCCTGGTCTCCTCTAACTTTCAAAATCTTTATTTTCTGTTATTTAAATAGTGAAATAAATAAGGTGAAAAAGTTCATAGTTCATCTCAATAAAACAGGAAGCTAGTACATCTGTTCTAATTTTGGGTTTGGGGGATAAACTAGGAGAGTTGGGAGTAGAAGAGTTTTGAAGTAGTCAATGGGCTCAACATGACAAGAAATAGATAAGTAGAGTTTGGAACTTCCCCAAAAGCTCAACTTAGTTTTCAAAATATGTTCAATGAAAATTTCCAAAGTAAAAACATGTGCAGTTCGCTCTGATTTTTTCTATACTTGCCAATTAAGCAAACATTAAACATATGTTTATTATGTATTTACTGTGTGAAGATCACATGGGAAGCAAGGAATGAGATGAAATAATTAAATAAGATATGATGCTTTTCCTAAATGAACTTACATCCACTTGGACGAGGATTGTTTTGTATGTATCAGTGGCACTGAATCAGAAGACTCTCAATGGAATTGAGCATTCATGATTTCTTGCTATGAGGAAGGATACTTGTTTTGCCATTTTCTAAAGGGAATATTAAATCAGAAAAGCCGTTGGGCCTCACGCGTCTCTGGTTATGCATGTCCTTTAGCAAAGGGCCAGAGCATATTTCAGCTTCTTCCCATGGAACAAAAACTCACATGCCTAGCTGTTCATAGATAATGAGAATAAATTATAATTGTTTGCTAAATATATGGTATATCTTTATGTGACAAGATAAGACTTGTCTTGACTTCCCTTAGAGTAACCAATTTTTAGTATAGTTATGAAAACTGTGAGATCAGTCATACTTAAAGATTTTTGGTAGGGCAGAGAATAGTCCAAGACCTTATCACCAAATAATGATTATAAAGTGTTATTTGGATGACTTAAATTAGCTTAAATTGGCAAGACATAGTCTCTGGATATTGGTTAACATCTATAGCTCATGCATCTATTACAAGGGAGTTAACAAAGTACTGCTTTCCGAAAGTATCTTCCAGTGAGTGATATAGTAATAAATCAGAAATCTTAGCCTCGATTATAAAAATCTTTCTAAAAATATGAGATATGTATGGATTAATATAAGAACAAGAAAAAAGAAAATAATAATATAAAATAAATTAAATAGAAAGATGTATAATACATGAATATTTAATGTCTATTTAAAAATCTACTATATCGTGGCATCTTTTCTGCCATATTATCTCCTTGCTAAGGATTAACATCCTCATTATTTTGTTAAATTTTAAAGTTATATATAAAAGTATGCAAGGTAGATTTTTTGTTTACTATGATCCTCAAAATAAATTCCTTTTAATTAGTATTGTGGTTTGAAAGTTTTATATTTTTCCATTAATTTTTCTAGTGATTTAAAATTATCTTTAAATCTTCCAAGTCCCTTTCCTATCTCTTAAATTATTGGCTTTTCCTCCCAGTGCTTTTCTTTCAACTAAAAACTAATACAGACAGAATAGCATTGTATTATATTGACTTTATTATCATCTATTACAGTTTTGCCATATTAGGATAGATTGAGAGTATGTGAGTTAAAAGTAATATTGGTAAAATAGTTTTATAAATTAGGTATTGAATATACAGAAGTATTTCTTTTAATTTTTAAATTAGATCGATACATTAATTTTACCAGGTATATCCTTCCCTCTCCTCCTTGCACTAGAGAAGGCATCATTTGACTATATATGAATAAAACTCTGTTTTGCTTGTTTCTATTTATCAATTCTTTCTCTGGAGGCGGACATGTACAAGTTATTCTTCAAAAATATTTATATTGCTATATATAACATTCTCTTGGCTTTGATCATTACACTTTCAGTAATTTCATGACTTTCCATGATTCAAAAAATAATCTGCTCATCATTTCTTACCTGTATAGTGGTATTCTATCACAATCATAGTCCATACCTTTTTTTTTAGCCATTCCATTATTCCATAATTAATGAGCACATCTCAGTTTTCAATTCTTTGCCATCACAAAGAGAGCTTCTATAAATGTTTTAGCACATATAGGTCCTTTGCCATTTTCCCTGATCACCTTAGAAAAAAGTGGTATTGCTGGTACATGGTTTTATAACTTTTTATGCATAATTCTAGACTGCATTCAAAAATGCCCATAGTAACTTGTGTTGTGTTTGTGAACACAAAGATCAATTATTCAACAAACTTGTTGGGGAAACTAGAGAAGTCTAGTAAAAACTAAACATAGGTAAACATTTGACACCATTTAAAAATAAAGATCATAATGGGTACATTATTTAGACATGAGGAAATTATGAGAACATGTTGGGGGAGGGGGAATCACCTGTCAGATCTATGGATAAGGGAAAGGTTTGTGACCAAACAGGAGATAGAGAACATTATAGGATGTAAAATGGGTAATTTGGATTCCATGAAATTAAAAAGGTTTCTGCACAAACAAAACGAAATCAGTCAAAGATTAGAAGGAAATCAGAAAATTCGGGAAACAAATTTACACTGAGAGTCTCATTTCTCAAATATATAAGGGATTGAGCCAAAATTATTTTAAAAAGTATAGCCTTTCTCCAATTGATGAACATCTAAAGATACAAACAGCCACTATTTAGATAAAGAAATCAAAGTTATCAAAAAACAAACGAAAAAATTCCCCAAATCACTAATTAGAGAAATGAAAATTAAAGAAACTCTGTAGTACTGCCTCACACTTACTAGATGGGCTACAATGAAAGAAAAAAGGGAATGATAAATGTTGAAAGAGATGTGAAAGATTTGGGACACTGATGACCTTTTGATGGAGTTATAAAGTGGCCTAGCCATTCTGGAAAACTATTGGAGGTCAGCCCACAAAGCTATAAAATTGGTTTTAGTATTTACCTAGTGATACTACTACTAGATCAGTATACCAATGAGACCACAGAAAAAGGAAAATATAAATGCAAAATATTTAAAGAACCCCTTTTTGTGGTGACAAAGAACTGGAAGTTGAGAGAGATGCCCCACAATAGGGGGATGACTGAACAAGTTGTGGTATATATTCTGGATGGAATACTACTATACAATATAAAAAAAGTGAAGGGGTTGGGTTCAGAAAAAAAAAATCCTGTGATGAATTGTATGAAATGATACAAAGTGAAGTGATCAGAACCAGATAAAGATTGTATATAGTAACAGAAATATAACAACAATAGTAATAGTAATAATAATAATAATAATTTATTGTGAAAGATTTAGCCTATATAATGAATCTATTCATCCATGACAATTCAGAAGGCCTCAAGATGAAAAATGTTATACATCTCAAGTGAGAATTGATGAACTCTTAAGTGTAATTTGAAGCTTATTTTAAAATTTTTTTCTTGTTTTTAGCTTTTTTGCTATCTGGCCAAAATAGAAATGTTTTACATATTTTCACATATAAAGTTGACATCAGATAGCTTGCCTTCTCAATGGGTGAGGAGAGTTTGGAAAGAGGAAGAAAATTTGAAATACAATATTTTAAAATGTTTAAAAAATAGTTTATCAGTTTCAGATAAGTAATGTCATATTCCCCCTTTCTACTGCATACCTTTTTCTTTCATTATTGGGATATTCAGCTTCTAATATTGATTTGTCTTGGTGTCTTGGTTAAGTGTACAAAAAATGAAGTGTAGGGGAAAGGGTACTGAACTTAAAGTTAGATGATTCAGAGTTTATTGTGTTGGGCTTGAAAAATCACTTAACCTCTGTGGGATTCGGTTTCATGATCTGTAAGATAAACTAGATGATATCTATCGGCCCTTTAAATTCTAAATATATGATCTAAGGAATTGCTCTCATAAGTACTTTAAGTTGATTTAATACCTATAAATCTTGTATTCCTATTTTCTAAAGGCTGTTCCTGTACTATTTGCTTCAATGGGGAGGAGAGAGAGAGAGAGAGTGAAAAGTCATAGTACATGATTTTAGTCATTTTCAGTCATTTTAGTCATTTCCAAACTACGTACTGGTTGGAGAGATGTCTGTTCAATGAGAACTTCTAAAAGAACACCCACAGAAATATTTTCGGAGAAAACACAGGGTCAGGAACATAGAGTTCCCTTAAAAAATAATCAATTTTATCTCACCAACTCTGAATTATACAGCTAAGACATTTGAAGAAAGCATAGAAACAGAATGATGCTTTTTTCTTTTAAAATAATACATTTAGATTTTTTTTTAATTAAGGAAAACACATTACACAATTTTCATGCACAAATATCTAAGGTGTTATAAGTATAACCAAGGCAAATACCTTAAATTTTCTGGTATAGTCCCAAATTGTCAGACTCCATGTCTTGATTTTTACTTTTGAAAATACAGTCTTTGTAAATGTGACCAGTTATCTGTGAGCTACTGAGTAATAATTATAATTTATTTTTTAAAATTTTATCTTTTATTTGAACATTTTTATTTAATTAATTAATTTAGAATATTTTGCCATGGTTACATGATTCATGTTCTTTCCTTTCCTTCCTCCCAACCCTTTCCATAGTCTATAAGCAATTCCATTGGATTTTAAATGTATCATCTATCAAGGCCTATTTCCATATTATTCATATTTGCATTAGGGTGATTGCTTAGAGTCTACATCCCCAATCATATTCCCATTGGCCTATGTGATCAAACAGTTGTTTTTCTTCTGTGTTTCTACTCACACAGTTCTTTCTCTGAATGTGGATAGCAATCATTCTCAAAGGTCCCTCAGAACTATCCTGGATCATTGCATTGCAGCTAATATAGAAGGTCATTACATTTGATTTTACCACAATGTATCCATCTCTGTGTACAACGTTCTTCTGGTTCTGCTCCTTTCACTCTGCATCAATTCCTGGAGGTCGTTCCAGTTCACATGGAATTCCTCCAGTTCATTATACATTTCAGTACAATAGCATTACATCACCAATAGATACCACAATTTGTTCAGCCATTCCCCAATTAAAGGGCATCCCTTCATTTTCCAATTTTTTGCCACCACAAAGAGCGTGGCTATAAATATTTTTATACAAGTCTTTTCCCTTATTATCTCTTTGGGGTATAAACCCAGCAGTGGTATGGCTGGATCAAAAGGCAGACAGTCTTTTAAAGCCCTTTGGGCATAGTTTCACATTGCCATCCAGAATGGTTGAATTAATTTACAACTCCAAAAGCAATGCAAATAATTGTAATTTCTAGGAAACAAAGTGAATTCTAAAAATATATTTTAAATCAGGTTTTCATCTCATATGGTATTTTACTGAATTGAATGATAAAGACCTCTACACACTAATATTTTTATTTTTAAATTGCCCTTTTGATATATTATTGCTTTCATAAAGCTTTTTAAAACTGCTTTGGCAAATGAGATGTTAAGACTTTTCAATAATTATTTTCTTCTAGAAAATGCATATTATCAATGGATAATAGAATAAGTAAATAGTATTTTATTATCAGTCTGAACCACAATGCAAGACTATTAAAATGAACCTAAAATAGTATTCCATGTATGGACGAAATATTTTAAGCTGGTTTTGAAAATGTGAAATGACTTGTCCTAATTCTGACAAGAAGTATGTATTCCATTAAAAGTGAAATTGAATACACTTTCAGGAAAGCAAGAAATATTAGGACTAGTTGCTGAACATGCCTGCATGCAAATAGTGTTGACCAACTTCAATTCTTTTATGTTTCTACAGAATTCTTTTTTTCTACATTTCTGGAATTATATTTTTAAAATATATAGCATTAATAATAAATGTCATCTTTTGACTGACAGAAGTGTTATTAAAAGACAGATTTGAATTTTATAAACCAGTTCTCATTTTTACAGAATTATTACCCTTCATAAAAATATTTTCTTCTGTCACGAAGTCCAAACTCTCCCTCAAACTATTCACCCCCAATCTGGATGTATACTTAGAGTCAAGAAAACATAACCATATACAGCTAAATTTCTCCAACATCCACTTATTTCATACTCAGATTACTGTTAGCCTTTTAAATACCCCATTGTTTGGGATGTAAGTAGAGAACAGCCAATGATATTTAATGAAAGTTCTCTTTCCTCAAAGCATTACTTTAGAGGAAAGAAATATGTATGATGTGTATAGTTCATAATATTCACACTAACAGAAGGAGGGAGAGAGCAGCTGCATGCCCTCAGGCTAACTGTCACTGCTTTTTAATGTCATGATCTGGAACTTCAGAAGGGGGCATCTTAGAATGGTTCTTGGATAAATCATCATAATAGCTACAGGATGAGCAAAACCTGAGAGTTTTGTGGATTTTATGAAGTGTCCCCTGTGCCCATGAGATTCAGGACAGCTTAGAGGACAAGTTGGATAAGAATAGTTTTTAGAAGATAATATAAATAATTTCTGTGACTGGTAAAAAGGAATGTAAAATTTGAACTGATAGTGTTTATATGTTCATGTAAACAAATTTGAGTGTTAAGTTTATTTCGTGTTGTTAAAATTATATTAGGGTCTCTCAAATCCTTAGTACATATTTTTCCTGGTCCCATGAAATAGTTTGTGTATGCTGATATATTTAATAGGGTATGGAGGTGTGAGTAGAATTCTGTAATTTTCAGTTTAGAGTCCTGAGAACATTTGTAATTGAAGTGGATTTGAGTCCTACTCAGGACTTTATACCACCCTTGCCACACACACACCTTTGACAGAGGAAATTGAGAAGAATGATTGTAGATTTAGATTTTCCAGTGCCACCCAGGATTTCATGAGCTGAACTGGAAAGAATTAGCAGCACAGAACTAACAGGGAAACAAGAAACTGAAAAATTTGAGCAACAAGCAGAGAAAGAGAATGAGGTAGGCAACTGGAATTTCAAAAGCAACACAAAACAGACAACTCATGCCAAAATTATCAATGAAGTATAGTGAGAAGTTCCAGAAAAGATCTCTCTTTTTCCTAATTTGACAGAAAAGGCACTATAATATAATTGGCTCACTTTTTTTTAAAGCTAAATATTTCCTTTATTCTCATTTTGCCCAAAATAGAATTTATGGGTTACATAAACATTAAAATTAGATCAATCAACCCTTTGTTTGAATGTACAAGTGTCCCTGAGGACTCTGAGTTACTGTGATTGCAATAATACTTTTTTTGTCTTTTAAAAATAATATTAAAAATAGCAGAGGAAGGAACAAAATGGACTCAAAGTTTATTATATTGTGGTTAGAGTAAACAAGATATGGGTAATTAATGAACAAGCTTTCAATATGAGAAATGAGGAAGGGCTATTTGGAAATAGATGAGGCATAATAAAATTCAAATCCGACTCATGAAGGTAGGTGGGAGATGATATGATCAAGTATTTTTCCAAGTACTGTTGAGTGTATATATGCATTTATGTACTCTGACTGTTGCTTCTGTATCTTCAAATTTCATGAGGTTTATAATATTATAGGATATGCTTAAGTGTGTCACTTAAAATGAAATTTATAGGAAAAATACATATCTACTAATTTTATAGTTATCTTTTTAATGACAGATATGTAGTGCATAATGTTTGAAATTGCACAAATTTATATTCAAATATATTTATTCACATTTATTTAAAGAAATTATATTTTCTTATTTTTAAATGAAGTATTTGACACATGTAAAATTAAACTCTGCAGAATGTTTTTTGTTCTTAAAATCTGAAACTAATTGAAAATTTATTACCTTTAATTATAAATTCAATAGTATTTTCAAGTTATAGAAAATTCCATTAGAATTCACAAATATTTCAGCCACATTGGGGCTATTGTATTTTATTCCAAATATTTTTATTCCAAATAAACATAGGGTTTTTAAACCAAATATTGTACTCTATAATGTTACCTAATACTAATTTAACCTCAAAGAAAGAGGTGAAGTACTACTTTGTAAGATTAATCTCCAAAATATTCTATGATAGCTTGCTTTTCAAATTAATATGGTATTTACCTATATTAGTTATGCTTACATAATCAACTAATATTAAATCACATGATAACAATGAATTTTTCTAAAGATGTTCATCAAAATCAGTGATTGGATCCAGTATAATTCTGATAGATGTTCATGTACATATCTTTATCTACATTTGTACAATTAAAAGGGAAAACAAATTATATATAATGTCTTATTTATTATTTATTATTTTAAGCCATAGTGAATGGAGAATGATTGATTCAGAGGGCCAAAATAAGTGGCAGTGGGAGAAAACAGCAACAGCAATTCAACAGCTTTTTATCAGATTCTTATTACATATACGGCACCTTATTAAGACCTAGAGATTCAAAGACAAAAATGAAGCCCTTTCTGCCTTCAAGGATCTCAAATTATATTGCTGATCTCCTTCTAATACTCTAAGTATTCTAGCCTCTGGACTTCCAATAATTCACCTACCTGAGTGATTGTTATTTAGTCTTTATTGTTAAATCATCAATGGCAGCTAATTGAAACAATTTAGATTTTTTTTATTTGAGGAGCTTCTTTTATTATGAGATTCATATGATTTTGAGATAGAAGTAGTCTTTGATTTCATCTGTTTAGAAAATCTAATTTTACAGATGAGGAAATGGTAACTGTAAGGCTTACAGTGTAAGCAAAGTGAGTGACAGAGAGGACACATTATTTGTTAAAAAATTACAGACCTAGGATTTGAACCCAGGTCTTGTGACTCCAGGTCTAGTAATGGTTCTATTTGATCACTCTACACCAGTAATTCCCAAAGTGGGCGCCATCACCCCCTGCTGGGTGCTGCAGTGATCCAGGAGAGCGGTGATGGCCACAGGTGCATTTATCTTTCCTGTTAATTGCTATTAAAATTAAAAAAAAATATTTCCAGGAAGCTAAGTAATATTTTCTCTGGAAAGTAGGAGGTAGGCCAAAAAAGTTTGGGAACTGCTCTACACAATGTTACAACCAAATTGTCAATTTTCAGTAGAAAGGAATGCTGGAGGGCTTGAGCATCTGAGTCAAGTAGTCAGTAATATATAATGCAAGCCTTAATAAATTGGAAGATCATCAAATGAATGAATATATGAAAAGTATTCATTAAAATATAATAAATTTTAAAATAACTTTTAATGAATTTTCCCTAGTATAAGCAATGTGTGTCTTGTTTGACAACACAATGAATAGGGAAATATGCATTATATGATAATATAAATGTAACCTCTATCATATTACTTGCCTTTTTGGGGAAAGAGGAAGAATGAAAGGGGAAGAATTGAAACAGATTTTTGAACATAACTAATATAATTTGTTGTTTTTTGATATACATATTTATTATAATTTATTACATATTTATAAAATCAGATATATTATTATTTGACATATTATATCATACTATATAGAAAAATAAATGTTAACTCCAAAAAAGAAAAATAACTTAACCATGTTCATAGTTCTGGGCTAAGTTCTGTGGATACAAATAGGAAAACAAAAAGTATAAAAAAAGAGTGGACATTTGAATAGGAGGAATGGAGGGGAGAATAAAGACAAGACATATAGGTGATTTTGAATAAATGTCATATGAAAAGATCCCATAGTCCTTGAGGTTCAGTATTAAATAAATAGTAATGTTTTTCATTGAATGTTATTTATCTTTAAAAAATCACAATTCTTTCTGATACAGAAATATTTGACAATGGTAATGATCTCAGTAATGAGAATTCTTTTCCATGTCTTCTATAATTATTGACTTGTTAGGTCACAGGGCTTCCGTACCCATAGAAGCAATCCCAACCTACTATTCACTAGGTTTTCTTCACTGTGTAATGGTTGAGCTGAATTTCAATAGACAATCTCAACACCAAAAAAGTAAAAGTCATGCATTCCACAGGAGTGAAAATAGGAGGGTGGAGGATATCTTAATAAAAGCTAAAGATCGACTTTAATGAAAAGGTTGGCTCTAATGGCCACACACTCTAATAAAGGCATATGCGCTATTAATATTAATGCTGGATTGATTTATAACATAAAACAGTTTTGTGAGTTAAATATTCTTATAACTTATTTAGTTGCTATCTGTTGATTTTTGGGAAATTAATTTTCTTTAAGTGGGGTACAACTGCAATTTCAGAGAAGAGAAAGTAATTAGCATTTATTAAACAAATCATTTCTTCTTTCTTCTTGTTCTTCCATTAATTACATTTAATTCTGATAATGATATTTTTAAACTTAGAGACTTTTTTTTAAATTTGCCATATGTCACCTTGATTTCATTTCAGCTTTTATGTCTTTAAACTCATAATTCACTCTCTCACTTGTACTGTCCTATCCCTTAATATCCCAGTTAACTGTTCACAAATAGGGCTAGGTTTCCATCTGTATCAATACTGGTCATTTCATGATTTTGGATAATTGGCATAACAACAATTTATTTGTTTAAGAAGCTTTAATTCAATTTCAAAACTGCTTTGTAATTCTTAATAATTAATTATTTCATTTTAATAAATACTTTAATAAATAAAAATATAAAAATAAAGTGTTTCTGTTCACATCAGTTAAATAAGAATGCAATTATTTATTAATGGACTACTATATGCAAAAATTATTTCCCATGAAGAAATATTTAAGATAGAGCTTTGCAATAAAGTCTAACAAAGTGTTCCATCAATCTATCTCATGGTTTTAGTAATTTTAATAGTCATTGCCCTTACATAAAAAGAGATAGGCAGAAATAGTACATATTGCATGTGTCAGCCTTTTACAAATGTAATCCACATGCTGAAAAGCCAGAAAGGTCAGCATGTTATTTAATATTTTATGGATACACATAAAAATAAATGATTTCAGAGCTTTCTATTTGCCCCCTCATAGTTAATGTGGCAATAATAAAAGATGCTAAATTCTGTCTCCTCTCCTCAGTCTGTAATATGACATGTGATTGGCACAGTTCATTTCTTTTTTCATCCTATGCACAATGCAATGGCATTACTATGTCCACATGCAGGCCTTAAATCATATCATGCCTCACTGACTGCTATAGCACTCTTAATGTTTTTATCCTATCTCATACTACAATTTATCTTAAGCACAGAAGCAAGGCATTTTTTATTTTTTGTTGTTGTTGTTCAAGATGACTATTAAAAATCATAGCCTTCTACATTTTGTTGACTTGGAAAGTGATTTGGAAAGACTAAAATATCATTATTTTTATTTCTACAGCTTTGAAGCATATTTTCTTGGATATACATTGGATCCTGGATGATGAAAATCATGCCTATTTGAATGTGCCATGGTGTGGGTGATACTTTAATATACTCACTTACTGGGAAAGTCGAAATACTTTGTTAGAAAAAATATTTTTTTCTTTCTCTTTTGGTTTTTTATTCCTGCTAGCAAAACAAACAAATAGATAAAAAACCATGAATAAAATAGAACTTAACTCTTTTCTCTTTGACATGTTTTCAGTTTCTTAAGAATATTATATCATCCCTTCAACTGACTTACCAATGTTCACTCTGACATTCACCTTCACAGAAAAGCATACAAATTATAAATGTACTTTAGATAGCAAGGATTCTTAAGCTTTTTTTTATGGGTCATGGAGTCCTTTGGAGGACTAGTTTAGATTAATGAATTGCTTCTCAGAATGTTGTTTTTAAATAAATGAAAAAAAAAAGATAAATTTCGGTTTAAGTTAGTGAAAACAAAGAAGTATTATTTTCTTCTTGTCTGTAGTCTCAGACCTACTGAAATCTATTCATGGACCTCTTGGAGAACCACAGACTGTAGGATAAGAATATCTGATCTAAAGGCTATTTTCTCCTAGTTATTGTCTAAAATTCTGGCAACTGGCACCCAGTGTAAGGTGCTCTCAGTAGTTATGCCAATAAACATTCATTAAGTACCTACTAAGTGTGAGACACTTTCCTAAAACACTAGGGGTGCAAAGAAAAGAGATTCCTTCATCTCAAAGTGTTCAGTCTAATGGAAGGAACAATATGCAAACAATTGTAGATAAAACGCATGGCAAATTTGAAATAATCAGCACAGGGAAGACACAAGAATTAAGAATCAGGAAAGGCTAGCTGTAGAAGGTAGAATTTCAGCTAGAACTGCAAGAAAGCCAGGGAAATCAGGTGAAGATGAGCAGAGAAAACATTCCAGTTTTGGGGGAGAAGCAGTAAAAATACTTCGAGTGAGAAGATAGACTAGCAAGGAGATCGGAGTCACCGTATCAAAGAATAAATAAAGTTGGGGCAAAAGGTATAAGAAGACTGATAAAGCAGAGAGAAAAAGTTATAAAGCTTTGAATGCCAGAGAATTTTATATTTGATCCTAATAGGAAGCCACTGAAGTCTGTCAAATGGGAGTGGGGTGATGCAGTCAAATTTGTGCTTTGGGAAATCACTTTGACAGTTGAATGGAAGATGCTCTGAAGTGTGGAGAAAACTTGTAGCAGGGTAGACAGCCAGAACTTACTTGCAATAGTCCAGGCTTGAGGTGATGAAGACCTCCACTGGGCTAGTGTCAGGGTCAAAGGAGAGAAAGGAATATATTTCAAAGGTAAAATTGATAGACTTCAGCACAAGACTTAACATGGGGTGGACAGATAAGAGAGAGTGAGGAGTCAAATATTACATTGTTGTGGGCTGGAATAACTGGGAAGATAGTGGTAATCTCAATAGTAATAGGGAAGGTAGGAAGTGGGATGGGGGCTTTTAGGGAAAAAAAATGAAGGAGCTCAGGTTGAGATATGTGTACTTGAGATATTTATGGAATATATAGTTTGAGATGTCCACCTGACAGTTTGAAATGTGAGAATGAAAGTCAGTAAAAGGTAGGACTACATAAATAGCATGGCCTATGTACCTATTCCTTTTTGAGGTGGGAAAAATGAAATAATAATAATGATGAAATTAAGATCTAATATCTCTATAGTGCTACGATATACCAGATACCATGCTAAGCACTTTACAACTAATATCTCATTTCATACTCACAACAACTATGGAAAGTGATATTATCTCCATTTTAAAAATGAAAAAAAAAAACTGAAGCAAATAGTTTGCAGTGATTTGAGTACCCCTTTTCTGTAAAAAATAAATTATTGTAATTAAAATGAGAATTCATCTATTTTATGAAGGATGGTTGTAGAGTGAAGTATATACTTATAGTAATATTAAAAAATATAGGAAAAAAATATAGGAGAATGTCTAAGTACCAGCTTAACAACCTGAAATAAAATTACTCATTATGCCTGCTGGCTATTTGCATTATCCTAGGCATCAAGTGACAAGGGACATTTGGGTGGCGGCAGTATCAGAGGAGATAAAGGGAGTACACATGAGAGATATTACTGATGTAAAACCATGAGGACTTGGCCACATACTGGATATGGGAAATGAGTGAGAGTGGGCAGTCAAGGATGTCAGAAGGATAGTGGTGTCTTTGAGACGAAAAAGAAGGTTAGAAAGAAGAGAAGCTACTTGGGTGCAACAATAAATTCAATGTTGGACATATAAAGTTTAAGATGCCTTTGTAATATCAAAACTGGAGATCAGCAGATGAATAGATTTTAGAATCATTGGCATAATGATGAAATTACCAAATGAAAGAGTAGAAAGAGAGAAAAGAAGAGGTCTTGGTAAGAACCTTTGGGATACCCAATGTTAGTAGAAGAAAATCTAGTAGGTAAGACTGAGAAGAAATAATTCAACAGATAGAAGAGGAACCAAGAAAAAGTAATGCAATGAGAAGCTAGAGAGATTATTATATCAAAAAGAAATGAATGATACACAATTTCAAACTGCAAAGAGGTTGAGAAGGATGAGAAATGAGAAAAAACATTAGATTTAGTCTTTAAAAGATCATTGGAAACTAGGGAAAAAGAAGGTTAAATTGAATTTCAGTTGAAATTCAGAAGCTAGATTAGAGTCAAAGAGATAATAAGAATAAGGTGAATTGATCAAATGAGAGATTTTGAGGGTGAAGATATAGATGTTTCTGTAAACCATTTGAAAGTATTAGAGATGAATGAAAAAATTAGTTAAAGAGTAAGGATGATTGAAGGGGGCAATTTACTGGAGAAAAATGAGATAGTATGAGTTAATTTATGTATATGGAGAGGTTAGTTTTAGAAAGGAAAAGGACCACATTTTTATGAGACAGAGGTGAAGTAGAAGATAGTGGTGGAAGACATTTGAGTGATGTGAAATGAGATCATAGCAAAGAGCTCTTGACAAATGGCCTTAATTTTTTCAGTGAAATTCTCAGCTGAAATAGTGAAGATAGGCAGAGAAATGAAAAAGGTCTGAAATAAAATTCAAATCAGTTAACATTGGAGAAACAAAGAAGAAAACCCAAAGCCACTGCTTTCAAGGAATTTGGAGGAATAGGCAATAATTCATTATAGATTTATAGAATTGGAGGAGATCTTTGAGGCCACTTAGTCCAACTGGTTCATTTTACAGATTAGGAAATGGATTTAGAGAGGCATTGATGTGCCCAAAGACACACAGCTAGCAAGTAGCAATGTTGGAATTTAAACCCAACATCTCTGACTCTAAATTCACTGTTTTTTCCAAGTTACTAGTTGTCCCTTAAAAGTGGAATATAAAGAATTTTGATGTGATGATGACTGTGAGACCATCAAGCTTTCAAATTTTTAGAGCATTTTCCTACATATAATTCCTGCAGGTTCTCTCTAAACCACTTGTAGCTTTGGTAGTAGAAAAGTTCAAACTTAGTTTTCTTAGAGATCCATTAATGCTACAACCTTCATCATTTTTCCTATAACCTACCAGGAAGGGAAAAAAGTATTCCTTGCTGTATATTCTGAAGAGACTTTTCCCTACTCGTACTATGACTTTAAAGCCAATAGGATAACCCCTTGAAAATAACTAGGATATACAGACTAGATATAACTGATAAAATAGAGCAGTTATGAAGATCCATAGTTAGAGTCAGAAAGGTATAAGTAAAGACAGCAGCAAATGTGCCCCAGTAAATGAACAGAATATAATATCATGGTAATTTGGTGGCAGGAAAAGTACAAGGAGATAACATTGAGAAGACCTGATAATAGGGACAAAGACATAGACCAGGTTTGGGATCAAGAGTCTGATTACCTGGAAAACTAGCAAATTTCAGGTTTTGTTCCAGCCCTATAGAGGCTATTATATTAAGACAAATAATTAGATAGAGAGTTAAAGAGATATAGCTAATGAGGATTATATATAAAATTAGAATGGAAATACAAATTATGGGCAGTTACCTGAGCTAGGGCTCTGTGACTAATTCTTCCTTGCTGTATCCTGAAAGTTGAAGTCAAGTGACCCAGATTATTAGAGGAAGAAGGAAGGATATGTTTTGGACACGGCCAATGTGGAAATATATTTGGATTATCCATACATGTTTCTAACCTGAGTTTTATTTTTCTTTTGTTCGCAGTTGGGAGAGGGACAGGAGGCAGAGATGAATTTTTGGAGGTTGAAAAGAAGTTTAATTAAATAAAAAGCAAGGGAAGGGGGAAAATATAGCATTACCAGAAAAATTCTTATCTTTTTGTTAAGTTTACCAACTATTGTCAGAACAAAAATGATTCTAAAGCAGTGGTTTTCAAACCTTTTGACCTTGGAAAATCTTTAACAGAAAAATTATTGAGTAGCACAAAGAGCTTTTGTTTATGTGGAATATTTTATACATATATATATAGTAAAATTTAAAATGATAAAATTTAAAATATTTATTGATCTAAAATAACAATACTACCCATTGTATGTTAACAGTATTTACATTTTATGAAAAATTATATTGTTTTACAAAATGAAAAGCCAGAATAATGACATTGTTATGTATAAGTTTTGCAAATTTCTTTAATGTCTAGTTTAATAGGATACATATGTGTTTCTGCATTCAATTTGTTGTGATGTTATTCTGGTTGAACTATGTGAATAAAATTTAACTTCATAAAGATAAATAGTTGGAAACAGGAGGAATAATTTAATTGAAAAATCATGTCAGTGTTACCACAAAAATAGTTTTGAACTCATTGACTCCTGAATCAGTCTTGGAAACCACTGTAGAGCTCTGTAGAAAGAAGAAATGTGATCAGAAGATAGACAACATCTCTTTCAACTCCTAAATTTATATGGAATTTAGTCAGTCAATATCATCCTGCTTTCCTCCCCACTCCTATTTCATACATTCACTCCTCCTTTCCCTCCACATATCCAGCCCTTCGATATCTTTTACTTCACTGATCATGTGTACTGAATATCGTCTTTAACAAGCAGATTTGGCATGGGCACGAGTCCCCACTTAGATTTTAACATGCATGTTTGGGACTTTCTTTACTCCCCACCGAAGCTATTTTAAGCATTTGAATGAACCATGTTTTAAAGTACAATTCTTTTCTTGAACTAATTTTCATCATCCCAGGTGATTTTTTCCAGGTCTTAACATGAGAAAGTTTTGGTTCCATCAAATAAGTCTTTAAAAATGGCTTTTCTTGAAAAAAAAATAGACTATATGGATTTTGGATACTCTTGAGGAAGTTTAAAATGATTGGGATTCAGCTAGAGCTCTCTCTTTGCTAAAAGTATAGCAGATGATAAATTGTTGACTTGTTTTGGTATTAATTTCTTTTTTTTATGGATTACAGGGAGCAAGGAGGAAAATTGACATTCTGGACATGATTCTGACCAGGATGTAAGAACTGGTTACCGAAAAAGAAATGATGATGGGAACATTAGAGTTTCTGATAAATAAATTATAGTCTGATGTACACATGAGGTGAGGGAGAGTTCATGAAAAAGATGTTAGGATCATAGATCTAAATTGGAAGGGAATTTTAAAACCACTTAGTCCAAACCCATTGTTTTACACACGAGGATATGGTTGCTCACAGAGTTAAATGACCTGTCTAGGAACACAGAAGTTGTAAGTCATAGTATTGTGATTTGACTTGGCATTCATGACTCCTCATCCAGCTCTCTATGCATTATATCACATTGCCTTAAAGTTCAGAGAAATAGTAGATAGATAATATGCCTTGAAATTCTAAAGGGGAAATACATTCACAAGAAAATGGATAATACCAATAGGTAAATTATGTATGCAATGTTTAATTTTTGTAAAGCTTTTTGCAAATGAAAATCATTTGATCAGTATTGTAGAATATGTTAAAAATGATTGAAACCATAAAAGGTTTAAACAGACTCTAGTGGTGGACCAAATGTAAGAAAATAAAATATTGTCTCAATAAAAATAACAGAGTGCTAGAGTTACTAAAGAAACAACAAATAAAGGATATCTCAAGACCTGGATTTCAAGAACAATATAAATATATAGTATGAAATTGCAACCAAAACTTTATGCTTAGGCTGCATTACTAAAAAAAAAAAAAACCCGAAAAGCATTATTTTGGTGGGGGAGGGTGCAGAACTGTCTTAACTGTCTTTTCAAGAGAGCAAGATGGGCCAATGGAGAAATTCCTCTACCAAAATAGATCAACAGCTGTTCTAAAAATTATATTCTGAAAGTGTTGCCTAAGGTACTTCCTGGATTAGTGTCTTTCTCAGGCTCAAAAAATCAGTATGTGTCAGAGGTAGAAGATAGCTAGTGCTGCCTCTCTGTCTCTCGATTTCTCTCTGTCTCTGTCTCTCTATATCTTGGTCTCTGTCTATCTCTGTCTTTTTCACCTTTCTAATCTAGTAAGAGGTAAGCTATACTTCCACTGTATTTTGGCCTTAACAGACCACATGGGGATCTTCCTCACTCTTGCCACATAAAAGTTCATCTTTTGTTTTGCTCTCATAGTTTTTCTATGACACCTCTTATGTCACTTCTCTCTCATGCAATTCTTCATCTGTAATGTGTTGCATGCAGCCTCCTCCCACCTACCAAGTGCTAAACATTTCAATAACAAGACTTAGAGAAATGTAAAAAAAACATTTTAAACTGCAGACAATTTTGTATTGTTTTTAAGAGTCTCACAGATGATGATTATGACACCTGAAATGTATTTAAGACAACTAAAATTCAGCATCTTAAAATGATTTGGTAGTAAAGAGTTAGTGGTCAGTAACCTGAAAAGCTGAAAAATGTTTAATGAAAATTTTATAGCACTTAAAGGACACAAAAAAGAAATATATTGCCTTTGAAGTTGAGAGCTCACAGCAGGTATACAGAGATTAATTATTAATGTTCAACTGGAGTAGTTGCCCTCTAATCATCTTTTCACTCTCTACAGCAGCCTTACAATACAATTTATTTAAAAAGAAAAGGGAATACATTCCTTTTAATTTCTTTTCAGAGAAAAATTTTCACAGGTTCCCTAATGTGTTAGTTGCTCAGCCTGCATGTTTAAGATCTGGAAGAAATTTCATTCCACAAAGCTTGAAGTTATTTTTGATAGGAAATCTGTTTTTGTTGAAGTAGATAAAACAAGACAATTCTTACCCTTAAACCTCTATCTTCTTGGGAACAAGAATAAAATAATTTTATATTGACCTTTTCTGATGAGGAATTCGCTGAAAATTCTCACCATTTGATGTTCTATCATTTCCTCTCACTTCATACTGATGTTTATTGAATAATATTGAATTAAATTTGAATTTCCTTAGGTCTCAATATTTACTACTGAAATATCATTTGCTGTATGGATCATGTTTAAGATTGCTTTATGAACACAGTAACACAACAAATGAATTGACTTGGCAGAGCCTTTCCTCTCTAAATGTTTCTTTTCATATTAACCATTTTCGTCTTTCTTTCTCCTTAGGTAAACCCTAATTCCGACTTTCATTATAAGTTTAATATTGATCTTATCATAATATTTATTTTATTATAAATTATGGCCTTCCTATTAATTCTGTGAATGAATGTAAATGACAATTGATAAGACAAATGTCAACTTTTTAATGAAAACCAAAGAGGAGCCATATTATTAACTTTATTTCATTATAATTTTTATCACAGATAATTTCAAATAAAACCTTTTTAGGAGCTGTATTTCTAAAAATGGTTTTGATTTTCTTTTTCTATACATATTTTGTTTTGTTTTGCTTTTTCCATTTCTGAAAAGTATCTAGTTTCAATCAGTTTATACAACAATAAATTTTTTGGCTGCATATTTATGCCAAGGATTCAGAAAGACTACTTATAAAACCAAATCACATTGATACCCATAGTTTCTTTTCCTTCCTTCCTTCCTTCCTTCCTTCCTTCCTTCCTTCCTTCCTTCCTTCCTTCCTTCCTTCCTTCCTTCCTTCTTCTCTACTTTCCTTCCTTCTTTTATTTCCCAACCTTGGGTAGTATGGAGATACTTTGTTCCTGGGAGCTGATTTTGGTTTCAAATTTAATAGAAATGGTAGATCAACTGTAGGTCTATTGCACTTCAGAATGCCCTAATTCAAGAAATCTAGTAGTTTCAAACTCCACACATCACATTTGACCTACCTTGCTTCTCACATTTTTTCTTCTATTACAATCATGTTACTTTTGGCAGCTTGTATAAAATATGGTAATAGATGTAAAGCATCTGCAACAATAACAAATTTAATATCCCCAAACCCAAAGACAATTTCTCTCAAATCTGATCACAGAATACATACCAACAATGCATGCCTTGATTGTTTTTCATTTTTATAGATAAATTTAAAACGATAAAGAGGCCAGAAAATAACATTCCCTAATGATAGTCTCAACATAGTATCATCCAAAATCTCCCCTAAAAATTTCAAATAAATCTATTCAAAACTATTTATATTTTCACTTTTAATGATAATGGAGAAGGCATTAAATTTCTGTTTTGTTAAAGTAAAATAAGTCTTCATTTACATTTATTAGATTGATATAATGAACTGAAACTCTAGAGTTATATGAAATATATTTTTTGTGTATTATTAAATTGATTAGTACTTGAATTTTTTGTTTTGTAAAATAAAAAAAACAATATTTTGTTATTTGATTTAATGCTTGCAATGAGCTCTTATTAAATGACTTATAGTACCCTTTTACAAATACTATAACCTGCCTTTGTTATGTATTATTTATATTTAAAGAGCATATTTCTTAGATCATTTGTTGCAACCCAACCCAGTATAAGTGTGTTTATTTCTTTTATTAAGCAAGACAGTTTGCCAAAATTAATTCTGAGTATCATACATAGACATGGATTCTATCCAGACTTGTATTTAGGGTCTCAGTACTGATAGACAAGAGAATATTTTAGCACATAAAGTTCTCAAAATCAAGTAAATACATGGTGCTGTGTGATATAATTTCTTCTATTACATGATATTGGCATTTTTTGCCCATTTGACTTTTTTTTTTTTATCAAATGTATGGATGCATAAGCCAAATTTGGAACTTATTCAGAAAATGTTCTGAATTGAACAATATTTTGAGATATGTGAAATAATTTGATCTCTACCCTATTTTAGTAGACTCATCTAAAGTAAATAAATTTATTCCCATGATTAGTTCTAATAAGTATTATCTAGTTTAATGTAATTCCATAGGGATGATGATTCATTACTTATTATTAATAGTCAATAAACAGAAGTAATTAGAATATGTTATAGTTGAGTAGGTTCTTTCCTATAATGAGTATTTCCTTTCATGTCAAACTAATTTGTCAGCATAGCTGGAAGCAGGCCTCCACATAGATGTCACAAGCTTCAGGGGAAAGACCTTAGACAAAAAAAGAGTTCCTCCACACTGTATCACTTCTTCTTTATGATGCAGCCCAGTCAATCCTGTAGAAGAGGCTTGACCTAATATCAAATAATATTAGCTTAGATCCCATTACTATGGAGCTCAGGGCTCATTGCTAAGGATGGATGTCTTGAAGTTGGGGTATGTATGGGCTGGTTGTTATGAGGATGATGTGTAGATGGGCTGGTTGCCATGATTGCCATGAAGATGAGCTTTAAATGGGGTGGTTGTGATATACTCAACTCATTATTAATTAGCGATGTGAACAATGGGCAAGCCAAGAGTTTGGGGTCCACCAATAAAATAAGACCCTGATGTCGGGCTGATTAGGAATATGAGGATAAGGTTGACACTGAAGGGAATAAAAACTGTTCTGAGGAGAAGGTGGAGGTCTCAGACTGTGAAGAAGGTCTGAGATCATCTTTGTTGGAGGTGCTGAGGATAAATAGTTATTGGCTTAGGGTCTCTGCCTTCCTTGTTTTTGGGTAGATTGGACAAATTTCTGGTGTTACAGAGGCTTGGTTCAATAAGAATAATATAAGAAAATAAAAAATCATCAGCATTTGGAGACCTGAGTGAATATGTAGAAGTCATTCTTGATCTGTACTTTATCCTGGACCTCCTCCATTATAGTTGTAAATACCATTGGTATCTAACTATTTTGTTCCATATTTCATTGGAACAATAAAAGAGCTGTTGAACAAAAGTATTTCTTTCTACATTAAAAATAAATTTTATATGATATAGCTATATGCAATGAATATATTTTATTGGAGCAGATTCTTCATATAATTATTAATAAGTGCAGTGGAATCTGGAATTCTCTCAATCAATATTATGATTATGAACATCTTTCAATTGAATATAATTTCAAATACTTTTTCCTCATACTTTTATGAAGAATGTTCTTCGTGTACATAAGGATTATTCTCATGAAATTTAAAAATATCAAAGTAAATTTATGATTCAGTATCTGTTGACGTTCTTTTCAATCACTTTTATTTTTTCACCATCAGGTCCAACCACATTTTTCATGTTTTTGATGTTAGTTTTAAAAGTATTTTTATTTTTTGAAGATTTTGAAGAATCAAAACTTTCCAGATTTTGTGTAAATTTGCACAAGATCTTAAATTTTTGAGTATGATAGAATGTAAAACTTTAATTAATGTACTTGAATTTATATGTATTTTTGTTTTCTTAGAGTTCCGTCAAGCAACAGAATCCATGACAAAGACAATACAAGTACCAACTCTTTTGATTTCATGCCTAGTGTTCTTTTCACTACATCACATCAATAATAAGAATATTCATTCCTGTTATTTTCTTTTTCCATAGGGCATTGACATTCTGTGGCTTAGTGCACTGAGGTCTATTTCTGAATCTGTTCACTAGAATCCTTTGTGCCAGTCCTCTAAGTTGTTGTGGACTGAACAATTATTTGCACCCATATTTAAGAAATATTATTGATTAATTATTAAAATTTTCCATGGTTACATGATTCATGTTCTTTGCCTCCCCTCCTCCCACCCCCTTCCATAGTCAATGTGCAATTCCACTGGGTTTTACTTGTGTCATTGATCAAGACCTATTTCTATGTTATTGATATTTGCACTAGGGTGATCTTTTAGAGTCTGCATCCCCAATCATATCCCCATCAACCCATATGATCAAACAGTTGTTTTTCTTCTGTGTTTCTGCTCCAACAGTTCTTTCTCTGGCTGATCTTTCTCAAAGGTCCCTCAGAAATGTCTTGGATCATTGCATTGCTGCTAGAAGAGAAGCCCATTACATTCTATTGGGCCACAGTGTATCAGTCTCTGTGTATATGGTTTTCCTGATTCTGCTCTTTTTACTCTGCATCAATTTCTGGGGGTTGTTCTAGTTCACATAAAATTCCTCCAGTTCCTTATTCCATTTAGCACAATTGTACCCATATTTTTGAGGATTATTATGCTCCAGAATTCATTTTGAGGTGGTAGTTGTTGAAAGGTAATTTGGAAGAAATCAGGTGGATCCATGTAACTTCACTACCATCTTGGCTCCACCACTACATTTCTATGTTTCTAATTTTTTGTGTGTTTTGCTGGATTTAATATGGGGTCTGCAGCTTCTACAGTCCACAAAATTTCTCATTTAATTTCTTATGATGACCAATGATATATCAAAACTGTGAGGGAAAAAGTTGAGATATGGAAGGGATATCTGTATATATTTGTAAGAATTAGTGAATTAGTCCAATCATTTCTTAAATGTTTCTCATCTACTAGATAGATGTAAGCTGGATTCATAGTTCATTCCATTTTATATATTTTATCCTTAGACTGGAACTTATTTATATGTTTCATTTACTTTTAAAATAACATTTAAGCCCTCAGTTATAGCAAAGGGCACTTGCTCAGCTATTTGCTTTTTTTTGTTACTGTTTCTGTAAATTACTTTGAAGCTTATAATCAATCTATTCCATTTCCTTCCATGCATGAATAAACACTCCAATTATGTTATTTTTTTTCAATTTGAAACGTCCTTTTACATCTTTATAAAATATTTTATAATGACATTGCAATTTGGACATTCTATGTCCTAAGTAACAATTCAAATAATTTTAATTGGCTCAGAAAATATCCATTGCCAATGTAAGATTATCTCTGCATATAACTGCACAAAATTTGGTAGATATTTCACTAAAATTTAAGATCGAGTCCTATATGAATGTGGTACTTGACTTAAGATCATTGGGCTTTGTCATAATAATCCTTAATTATTCTTTCAGTCTATTTCTCTGTTGGACTGATGTCCTGTTGTTTTCTATGTGTGAGAGAAGAATAGACTAGTGTGGGTATTTGTAGGTAGTAGAGGCTTAACAAGAAAACTTAGTACTTAGGGAAGTTCCTGATTATAAAAGGTGTGTGTGTGGTATGTGTGTGTGTGTGTGTGTGTGTGTGTGTGTGTACACTTCCTTACCTCCAAAACCTAGAATGGTATTTAAAACATAGGAGAACCTCAGTAAATACATATTAATAAATTGATTTAATACTTGTCAGAAAAAATTAAGTCATAATCTTCTATAAGAAACCTTTGGAAAGTTGAAAGAAAAGCAAACAGGGGCAGCTGGGTAGCTCAGTGGATTGAGAGCCAGGCCTAGCAACGGGAGGTCCTAGGTTCAAATCTGGCCTCAGACACTTGCCATCTGTGTGACCCTGGGCAAGTCACTTGACCCCCATTGCCTACCTTTGCCACTCTTCTGCCTTGGAGCCAATACACAGTATTGACTCCAGGACAGAAGGTAAGGGTTTAAAAAAAAAGAAAGAAAAGCAAACACTAATTTAGATGCAATTTAGTCAATTACAAATGGCAATATATCAATAAGTTGCAATTTTTATTTGATCAAAAACTTAACCTAATCTATATTGTTTGAGAAAAGTACCCTATCCTATATTTCCCTTCATTAATTTTGATGGCCACTCCATGAATTTTAATTCGCTATCATTCCAACAAAGGGTCATTGAGTCATTGAATTAAATTGCCTATCTTATTATTATTGTTTAGGTATTAAGTCCATTGTTTCACACTTTGGGAATTCAAAGCACTTGGCTTTCTATTTCATTTTGGGAAAAAACATGTGTTTTTTACATTACTGAATTTTATACAAGTAATTTATATTTAAACTTTGTTGTAAATGCTTAGATATTTTAAATCTATTAAGTCCAGAGTAATAAGAATTATTTAATTCACCTTTCTTTTTAATTTAAGCAATTATGCTTCATAAATATTATGAATAATTGAATCACTTAATTGGATATAATATATTCAAATGAACAACATTTAATGATATATTTCTCAGAAGACTCTACCTTATGTCTTTTAAAATTGCTTATCTCCCTTCAAAAAGATCATTTTATAAAAGATATATAGAACCAATTCTGGCTGATGTACAGCTGATCTTTAGCATGGAACTTAAAATTATATGATTCACAATCCCTGTCCACAAAATATCACTTGTACTCTTTAAGGGGGCAGTCATTTATATCTTTCCCAATTTGTACTTTCCACATGACATTTCAACAATATTGCATCCAGGGGAGGGAGCAGCTCACTGAAGTAAGGAATACACATCATAGGATATTTTTTCCACCAATGAAGATACATGGTTCATTTGTGGTTCAATGACTTTTAGTTTCTTGAACACTTAAATATTAACTCACTCAAGGTTATGTTTCTAGTATGTTTCAGAGAGAGAGAGAGAGAGAAAAAACAACCTTGAAATCAGATGGTCCCAAATCCAAGGCTGACTCTCTTTCTTGTATATGCAGTGCTGCTTCTTATTTCTGTATTGACCTTTTATAATCCATTAGGAAAAATATGATATAGTTTTGCAATTAGGAAACTAATGACGCACAGCAGCTAAAACTCATGAGGTTCATTATGATCATACCTTAGAGGTCATCTAGTCCAACCCTTTCACTTCTAGACAAGAAAAATGAAAGCCCAGAGAGGTAAATTGACTCCAAAGCCTCATATGTTTAGATTTGGAAATGGTCCTGGAGGTTAGTTTTAGTTTAGAGTAGGAGGAGCTTTCAAGGATTCAAGGTCATCCCCTCTGATTCCAAGTCAAATTTGTTTTCCTCCCCACCACACATTTAAGTAGCTTTTCCCAAGTCTAAAAAAACAACTAGTTATGTAGAAATATGTAACATTCAGTGTTTTTTCCTTTTATAAGATCTAGAAGGAGGTTTATCTTCAACTTCTTGACCAAAACAGCTAGGTAGCACATTAGATAAAATAATCATAAAGCTCTGAGTTTGAATTTGGCCTCAGACATTTACTTTCTGCATGGCTCTGAGCAAATTAGTTTGCCTCAATTTTCTTCTCTGTAAAATGATTTAGGGAAGGAAATAGCAAACCACTCTAGTATCTTTACTAAGAAAAACACAAAATGGAGTCATGAAGAGTTATATGAGTGTTAAATTGGAGGGAATTAACAGCATACTACAGGACTCTGTCCTTGCTACTTATTAAATGTGTAAATAACATAAAACTGAGCACTACATTTTAGTGTATTACTGATTTATCATCCATGCCCAAATTTTCCTACCATTCTATAACTTGACTATGGCTTCTAACAAACATTCTCCATGACAAAAAAGTAATATCATCCTTTTTTTTGCATTTTTAATTCCAGGAAATGATAGTACATTCTCTGCTAAATATGACAAAAAGGAATATGATTTCCAAAAGAGGGCAAAAATTTCAAAAAACAAAATCAAAGAAAGACTAATTCATTACTAAACCAATCAGAAGATATCAAGTATAAAACTTAATTTCTTAGGTTTAATTTTAAGATCTTGGCTGCTTTCAAATCCTTCTTAGGATACCTGAGTATTATTTCATTCTTTTTACTTTGGTAGCAACTGAATCTTCCAGAAAAAAAATAACATAATTTCAAATGGCTAAAGGGTCAATATTCAACACTATTCCCTGTATTGTCCTTCCCATTCAATTCCACTTCAAATCTTCTTCTTCAAATCTATAAAAGTGTAATGTGGACTAGGAGGGAAAAATCACATTATAAAAAATAATATGAAAAAAAACCTGAAATTCAGTACGATCCCAAAGCCACAGGCTTATAGAATAAAATTATCCCCTATGTAGGCTTTTACTATAATTTGAAATGCTTTCTCTTACATGGGAATTCTTCTTTGCAAACAGACAATACATATATTCTCTTCTATTTACTAAGAAGGAAGCGTTTAGCAAGTATTATAATATTTCTTTTATGTGCATATGTGCAAATTTAATATTATAGACCCTCAATTAAAATTAAACAGTTTTAAGAATAATATACCTTATTTTCCCCTATCATTAATCTAAATATAGAATCTGAGTTATCTTTACTCCATTAAGTAAAATTGGAATCTTGAATATTATTTTTGTTTCAAGATCATCATATACATATTTTTCTCATTGATACTGACATGTTTTCAGAGCCTAATGTATAGCTACCTCCCAGTCTTGCTATTATAATTACATTCAGATATTTCTACTTCTCCAGGCATCTTATTCTTGACTGTCATCAGTATTCATTTGCATGAGTTTAAGACACTGATACTTGGCTCTGAGAACAGAAACTAAGGATAGACTGTACATTCTAAAAACCTGTCATTGTGTCACCTACTGAGAGAAAATTTTCCTTTACCTCCTTGCTTCTTTTCCTACTTTTTTGAATTATCCTTGGTGCATTGAATCTCTTATGTAATATTCAGAGCCTGATTTATCTATTGCTGGAATTTCAGAAGAAAGTAAAAGCAGTTGATCATTTGTCTTCTTAAAAATATTAGACCTACATTAAGGTCTATTTTCCATTTCTGCTGGGTCTTCATAGGTTGTATTCCTAGGTAAAAGCAATGAATTACCTGACAGGGGAAGGATTCACCTCAGCTGTCAAACTTCCCCTGTGAGATAAAAGGATCATATGCAGTCTGGGAAGGCGCCTGGCAGACAACCTTGACAGGCAAGTTTGAGGTATCACCTTTATATTAGAGCACACAAAGCAGCTGGCGAACCCAGGCACAGATAACTAGTAAGCGATGAGAGCACTGGTTCACTCTATTTAGAGGTGATGCTGCAGAGATTTCTATTTGTCTTTCAGCTTCTGAATGTGCTTGCAAGGTTGGGGAATTTTAAAGAAATCAATCTCTTTGAAAGCAGGGAGATAGAAGCAGATTTTGAAATGAACCTTACTTCTGACATGAGTTAGTGAACTGATAACATACCCATTGCTTAACCCTTTTATAGCTTCACCTTCCTTCTTTTGGAAAATTTGAATGCTAAATATACTTATAATATTTGACTCACCTGATTGAAGAAAAAGTGTTTTGTAAAGCTTAAGGACTATGTAAATGTTGTCTATTATAAAATTGACAAAGAAAGCAGAACATTAACAATACAAGACATCCAATATTAGCACTAAGATTTTATTTTTCAATAAATCTTTCACTACAGTAGCTGAGAAAGAAATGACCATTTTCCTTCCCATCCCTTTATCTCATTTCCTCCTGTTTCCTTTGAAAGTTTACAATACAACCTTGGTTTCATTTTTATTAAATATATATATATATATACATATATATATATATATGTAGAGAGAGACACAGAGAAAGAGAGGCTGTTATCTTGTTATCTACTTTAGTGCTTAGATCTCCCCCTCTTTTTTCCTTTTCTTTTTTTCTTTAGAATATTTTTCCATTGATACATGATTCATGAAACCTCCCACCCCTCTCCACCATTTCCTCCTCCCTCCCGATTATGACAATCAGTTCCACTGGGTTATACATGTATCATTGTTCAAAACCTATTTCCATGTTATTCGTATCTCCAATAATGTGATCCTTTAACATCAAAACCCCAATCACATCCCTATCATATTACTCTATTGATCACATGTTTTTTTCTAATGCATTTCCATGCCCACAGTTCTTTCTCTAGATGTGGACAGAGCTCTTTCTCACAAGTTCCTCTGGATTGTCCTGGGTCATTGCATTTCTGCTAGTAGGAAAGTCCATAACATTAGATTTTACCACAGTATATCAGTCTCTGTGTACAATGTTCTTCTGGTTCTGCTCCCTTCACTCTGCATCAATTCCTGGAGGTCATTCCAGTTTACATGGAATTCCTCCAGTTCATTAATTCTCTTGGCACAAAAGTATTCCATCACCAACATACACCACAATTTGTTCAGTCATTTCCCAATCAATGAACAACCCCTCGATTTTTATTTTTTTGTTACCACAAAGAGCGTGGCTATGAATATTTTTTGTACAAGTGTTTTTCCTTATTATCTATTTGGGGTACAAATCCAGCAGTGGTATGGCTGGGTCAAAGGGTAGGCATTCTTTTTTTTTTTAATAAACCCTTATCTTCCATCTTGGAGTCAATATTTTTTGTATTGGTTCCAAGGCAAAAGAGTGGTAAGGGTAGGCAATATGGCTCAAGTGACTTGTAGGCATTCTTTTAAAGCCCTTCATGTGTAGTTCCAAATTGTCCTCCAGAATAGTTGGACCAATTCCCAAATCCACAAACAGTGTATTAGTGTCCCAATTTTGCCACATCCCTTCCAACACTTATCACTTTCTTTTGCTGCCATATTGGTCAGTCTGTTAGGTGTGTAAGGATGGGATTTATGCAAGGGGAATGGGACAAAAGGAGTCAGAGACAATTGGTGACAGTTACTGACAGTTGAGACTGGAGAGAATTCTGGGAAAGTTCTCAGAGGAGGAAGGAGAGGAGAGGGTTTCTGGCAAATGACTAGAAGGAGAGAGGAGGAGGAAATCCCAGCTCAGATTCAGTCCTGAGGGCTTCCTGAGGATCTTCTAGTGGAAATTGAAACCCTGATTCCCTGATCAAAGCCATTCCTTTTCATCTTACCCATCAAGACTTCAATAATAGAGTCAGCTAAGTTTTTGGACTCCATTTTGAGAGCAATCTTTTAGTCTCCTTCCATTACCCAACCTTGCTGAAAGACTGAAAATTACAATTATAGAAAAGGATAGAAATAGAAAAATAGAAGGAGAAAGAGAGAGGGGAGGAGCTTAGGTGTGGGAACCACCAGGGATCCCACCCAAGTGATGGAACCTATAGCAATAGCAAAGAGGGCTCCCCAAAATCCCTCTGCCCTTTACCCCTTTCCCCAATCCCTGAATAGCAAATAATAAAAGCCATTCATCAGTCAGATGGCATTCCAGTGTGCCTGAGAGACAACAAGGGAGAGGAGAACCACAGCTTGGTCTGGCTGCCTCCATCTTGAAGCTGGACCACCTGCTGTGAATTTAACTGATGGGGGAGGGTTCGTGTGAACCCTGTCCTTATTCAGGATAGGATTGGGGCACCACATACCTTGTTTTATAGGGAAGCCTCACCCCAACATCTGAGAGGTGGCATGAACCTCCAGATCACCCAGTTTGGGGGTGACACCCCCTTAAAATCTCCCAGTGTATATTTGGCCCTAGGGGAGAGCTGGAAGAGAGACTATCTATCTCCTCTCTATCATAACATTGGTGTCTGGATCTCTTTATTGATACAGATGTAAGGTGGTATCTCAGAGTTGTTTTAATTTGTATTCCTCTAATCAGGAGGAATTTAGAACACTTTTTCTTGTGCTTATTCATAGTTTTGATTTTATCATGTGAAAACTCCCTATTCATGTCCCTTGACCATTTGTAGATTGGGGAATGGCTTGATTTGTTGTAAATTTGACTTAGCTCCTTATATATTTGGGAAATTAAATGTTTTCCAGAGAGTTTTGTTATAAATATATTCTCCTAGTTTGTTGTTTTCCTTCTAATTTTGGTGGCATTTGTTTTGTTTGTACAGCCCTTTTTAATTTGATATAATCAAAATCATTCATTTTGCAATATTCTTTATCTCTTGCTTGGTCTTAAGTTCCTTCCTTTCCCATAGATCTGACAGGTGTACTAGTCTATGTTCATTTAATTTATTTATTATTTCACTCTTTATATTTAAGTCATATACCCATTTTTAATTTATGTTGGTCAGGTATCCCCTTTTTTAAGATCATGCATCCAGAGGATCAAGGACTATTTTAGAGTTGAGGAAATTAAGATCCAAGGGGGAGGAAGGTAAACAACTTGCTAAAATTTATATGTGTAAGAATAGAGCTTGAATATTGCTCTGAAGTTCTCTGATTCCAAATCCAATGTTCTTAAATGCCTTCATTTAACCTGGACATCCTCTGAAACAATGATTTTATATTCTTATTTGTATTTTTTCAAATGAAACTTTAGAAAAAGCCTTTTATTTTCCTTGCCTTCTTCCTTTCTTATTCTCTTCTTCAGCTATTGAAATATGATCGCTGATTGCACCTTTCCATAGAAACACTTTTTACCAATATTACCTATAAATTAAAAACTGATAAGCCAGAATAACTTATTTTTACCATTCAACCTTGCCAAATTTATAGCTTTTCATATGACTGACCATAACATCATCCTCCAGAGAAGTATTCTTTCTTTGCTTTGAGTGAAATTGATTTCTTCTAGTTCTACTCATGCTGCCATAATCCTTCATAACTTTCCTTGTTGAGTCATTGTTTAGATTTTGTCCTCAAGTTTGGATATATACCAGTGTTGAAATGGTAAATGTTCAACAACTGGATCTGTAAGTATACACTTTTGAAATATCTACAATTTCTCCATCACTTTTTAAAGTCTATAATTCAACCAACCAACAAATCATGCCTCAGTTTGTATCATTTCCCGATTTCCAAAGAATAAGCACTCCCACAGAAAATTTAACTATTGGCTTTGAGGAACTGGTTTTATCTTTTTTCAGCATATCTCTGCCTATACCCTATGGTTCAGTTTTAGTTCTTCTCCTGCTCTTTCTTGACATCAAATCTCTCAATGACTCCATGAACTCTTTTGGAGGAGATGATTCTTTTGATTCATTAATTCCTAAATCTACAGACTTAATCATCATATTTCTATTGAGATATCCCTTATCACTCACAATCTGCTGGATATCTCCTTTATATTACATTCTAAAAAATCTCAAAAATATGTTCAAAATGGAACTCACTATCTTTCCCCCTAAGAAAACATCTTCTTTTTAATTTCTCTGTTAAAGGGCAACAACACCCTCAAATTCAGAACCTCATCTTCACCTATTCAACCTACCTTATCCAATAAATTGCTATATCTTATCAATTTTAGGTTTATTTCATCTTTATCATTTGTCTCCTGTCCCTTCACTTAGCAATTAACCTGCTTTGGATATTCATCACCTTGTTCTTGGATTGTTGAAATATTCTCCAAATTGGGCTTCCTATTTTCATTTTCATCCTTTTCCAATCTATACTCCACACAATTCTAACAATTCCCCTATCCTGAACCTAGAATAAAATTCAAATTCATTTATTAAACACTTAAAGCCCTCCATACTCTGGTTTTTGCCCGCTTTATTTTATCCTTAGTCATACTTAATAAACTGACACACAGATTGGCTATTATTTTCATATTCCATCTTCTTTTTCTTGATTCCATGCATTTGTATGGTCTGCCCCCCACATACATACAACTAGGATATTTGTCCTTTTACCAGTACTTCTGAGAATCCCTTACTTCTTTCAGGTCAAGGGTTAGCTCAATGATCTGTTCATATGTTATTCCCTATATCCTTAGGTTTTAGTGACACCTTCCACTAAAATCCCTTTATTATATATATTTTGTGATACCTAATCTTCATGAACATTTGCAATCTACCTTTAAGCTCAATTTTCTCCTTGAAAATGTAATGGAAAATGTGAAACGCCTAGCCCTTATAAACATACTAAATTTGCATGGTCCATGCAATTCTACAATGATTTTAAGATGTAAGATGTTCTGCAATATTTGAAGTAGTTTTGATTGACTATTAGTCCTGAACCATTCACAAAATACTAATTGGCAAAAGCAATCTCTTTTTCCTGCCTACCTATATTCTAGAAAATAGGAAAACAAAGCAATTATCATTTGGTGAGCTGCTGGAACTCTAGTCTTTATTTCTTATCCTATGCCACTGTCATATGGACCATGACAACATGGCCCTGTGTTGCTTCTGTCTCCTTTTTGTTTATTCTTTCCTGTATATTCAGTTTTAGCCTTATTCTCCCGGGTCAAAGCTAACTAAATCTCCTTCTCAATTCTGAGTAGTCAAGGATGATTTTACTCGAATGCAGGTGTTTCAAACCTCTCTTAATTGCCAGTGATTAACGCCTAAGTTCCATTTAACCAGTTACCATAGATTAACTTTCACAAAAAGGGTCATTTACTTCAAATTTTCACCTTTCTGTGAATTTCTACATTATCTGCAAATAACTTAGGGATCATTCTTTCCTATCTTAACACCTCAGTTTCTAGGGGAAGTGGGTTTAGACATAGCAGGTCCCACTAAGTTCACAGAAAAATGAGACATCACTGTTGGATGACCAAAATTCTCTATTGGATGGGCCTCAAAACTCATTTCTCACCTGCTGACCTTCAGTTCTACTCTCATTTCCCCCTTTATATATCCCTTTGTGAAAAATATTATTAGAGATAGCTATGAATTTGTGGGCTTCAAAAGATAAGATAAGCTGGGTCCTATAGACTACAGAGGTCTCTAATAGATATTTTGGCAAATTGAGAGAGTGAGTTAGTCAAGTCTCCAACAGTAGCTAATACTATGCTGCATTTGGCAGGGAAAAAGGTTTGAGGAAATGCCTTATAGAAATTGCTTTAAGTTTCAGTCCATTCTCCCTAGGGATGTGAAGTTTAGAGTATAGGGGAAAAAAGGACTAATATTTATAACTTCAATTTTTGCTGTAATCATCTCAAAAATATTCCTTTGTAAAAGTTACCTGATTAAATGATATTGTGCTAATAATCATGGGTATTTTTATGATTAAAAAGATATTAACTTTAACTGATGATGGTCAATGGAGTGGACATACCATAATGGGGTCCTTGAGTCAATTACACTAAAAATTGACAATAGCACTCCTCTTTAGGAGGGCTGGATCAAGTCCTGAAGGGAAGAGTAGTTAATCTATTTCCTGGAACCCAAAATAACTGATAAATGTGAGTAAACATCAGAACAATCATATATTTTTAAACCAATGTTTAACAGCCAGATAGAAGGTGTACTCATGATAAACTATTAAATTTAATCTGCATTTTAATATTTGTTCTATCTTTTTAAGTCTACACAATCAACATAACAATAAATTGAGACTGATTGTAGTGTTTCCCAATTTCTGCTCATAGACTCAGTGAAAATTTATCAGTTTCTTCATGAGGTGACTCTAGCACACCCCAAATAATGATTGCTGGTCTTTATATAGGTTATACAAGACTAGTTTGATCTTCCTTTGAAATCCCTAGCATTTACTTTTATGTCTTGTTTGTGCCAAATCCTGCTTGATTCTTAATTAATGCTTGTTAAGTTGGATTGAACTGAATTAATACACTTAACAAATTTATTGACAAATAACTCTAGAATCATCGGATTCCATCCTCCCATTTTATTGTGAGGTTAAGTTTATAGAATGTTTTTAGCCTTTTTTACCAAAGAATACACTATCTAACTTCTCCTCTCCATAGATACATTGCCTACAGGAGTGCTAGCTTTAGAGGCTGAAGGGTAATTTAAACACCATCTAGCCAGGATGGTGAAGTAGAAAAAACAATAAATTTGGAGTAGATCAATACAGTTAACTTCAAATAACTTCCATTTTTAACTTAAAATAATGGATTTGGACAACATGGCCTCTCAGGTCCCTTCTAGGTCTTAATATATGACTCTAGTAAAAACTTTTTTTTCTAATAAATTGAAGCTCAAATCAAGGAAATATCTGACTCAAGATCACATATGTAGAAGGTGACAAAGCATGAATTGAAACATAAGTCCTTTCAGTTTCAATCAAATTCAGGGTTAATTTAAAAGCAAGGTCATAAAAGTACAAAAAAATTACCCAAACTTCTAAGACAAACAGGAAATAAGATTACCTAATGAGATCCTATATTCCACAGATTGTCTCCTTCCCCAACCTACATGTAATGGATGTCATTTCAAAGAAATATTATATTTAAATTGCTCTCTTAAAATACAAACTAAGAAGGATAAACACGAACATTTTAGTAAGTCAGGTGCATTGGGATTAATTAGAAATTTTATTGAAAAGGAGTTGTGTTTCTGTTTATCTACAACATTGTACATATATTTTTTTCTTGTGCATATTCAAATGCAGCTGAAAGCACACATTTAAACTGTGGCAATATGGAAACTTGTGCCAAGTGTACATTATTTATATAAATTGCCCCAATTACATATTTCTCAGCAGAAGAAGCCACTTTAAACAAAGACATTTCATTTTCTGCACCTGCAATCTAGACTGCAGGCATAAACACATGTCTATAACATGGATTTTTCACTGGTCTGCTTTTATGTAAAAATGATCATTATATAGCATAAGCTAGAAAGAATAAAACATCTAGCATTGAGCAGCTAACATCATAAGCTTAGAAACAATAGAGTAGTGAAACCAAATAGAAAGAGGAAATGTTGTAGTACAAAAAGAATGATGGATTTTTGAGAAAGGACCTGGTTTCATTTATTGCTGTGCCACATACTCAGATGTATGAGACTCTGAGAAAATCATTTAACCACTATAAGCCTTAGTTTCCCAAACTCTAAAATAATGATTTTGAAATAAATACCTTCTTGGGACCCTTCCATCTATGAGAAAAGAAAAAAATAGAAAAGAAGAACTAATTTGGGCATTGAAGGAAGAATGTTTACTTAATACAACTGAAATAGGCACTAATAGTCATAGTGGTTGTATAAAGAAAAGAAAGAGGATAAAATAGATGAATACTGTGTCCTAAAATGGGTTTGATGACTATTTACTACATTGTGACAAATTTAACATAATTTCTTTCTGTGTCATATTTGTGGTACTTACCATGAGATCAAACTTCAAGTCAAAAACGGTGAGCATTAAAGGATGCATTTATTTCACCTATTAACTAAAAAGAAGATATAATCCACGAGGTTGCTCAAGAAGGGTAACACCAAGCACCTATTCCATGATAGGAGTAACATATTTTCCCAATACAAGACATCTAAGTCATTTTATCATTTTGATACAGAATTATGGTCACATTGCTGTCACAACTGGCTCTCAAAATGGATAATATTTTTGTTCCATCTGTCATTTGTTAATAGCAATGGTTTTTAGTGTTTGTTATATTTTTTGATGGAAATGGAATTAAAACAGGCATATTGCTATAAAAATGCCTACTTTATTTAACATATAATCTAATTTAGAAGATGGGACTGATTTTAAAAGGTAATGTTTATGGGTATATGGGTAAACTTATATCCTCCAAATAAACAATGGAGGAGAACATAAGCTGAACACAATGCAATATGACAGTCAATTTGTGATCTGTAAAATGTTTGCTAACACACAAAATCCACTTAACCTGGAGAAGGATTCTTTTTAATTTAGAGCACATTTTTCCTCCAAAGATGATATTTATAATTCTATGTCACTGAAAAATCAGGATGGATAGTATGGCTTCTTTGGGTTCATTAAATACACACATGCTGTAGATCCAAATGCACTTTGATTTTCTTGATGCCACTCATCTATAAGTAAAAGTGACTGCTTGTTGCTTTTTTATATAAAATTACCTCTTTATTCTGGTAGAATGGCTACCAATGGGGGGAAAAAGCAAACATGGGTTCTAGTACATACATATCCCCTTTTCCATTTCCCCTGATTTTTATAATATAATAATTAATGTTTTTATTTGAAGTAAGCCTCACTGAAGCTATATGAAGAAATATTTTAGGATTATTTATAATATAATATATACTATATATATTATAATAAAAATATAAAAATATTATATATAAATAAGATAACGATGGCTATAGAGAAAAATATCAGGTGTAGTTTATCATCATTTTATTATGTTTTTTCATAAAAAACAGTGAAGGAGTAGTGAATGATATGGCTACAATACAAAAAATACAGAAATGAGAAATTATTTACTAAATGTGAATGATACGCATAACAGTACCTAAATATTTGCTAGCAAGTGTGTTTGGCCTGTAGCCTTTGGTTATATCAATCTTCAAGAGTAATCGGGAGACATGATAATTCTATGTCTATGCCAGTCCATAGACAGAGGGAAAGATAAATAGGTAGAAAGACAGTTAGACAAACATACAGATAGACAGACAGATAGACAGATAGATAGATGGATAATATATATATATATATATATATATATATATATATA
>NC_058132.1:547609055-547630544 GCF_016433145.1 Gracilinanus agilis | reverse complement strand
TATATAGAGAGAGAGAGAGAGAGAGAGAGAGACAGAGACAGAGACAGAGACAGAGACAGAGACAGAGACAGAGACAAAGAGACGGAAAGACAGAGAGACAGAGACAGACAGACAGACAGACAGATAGATAGATAGATAGATAGATAGATAGATAGATAGATGGATGGATGAGTTAGATGAGATAGAAAGCACAAAACTGGAGGTCAGAATACATGCTGAGGTTAGATAATAAATCATATATTGGACCTGGAAACAGGAAGACCTGAGTTAAATTTGATCTGGAGAAATCACTCAACCTATATTTATCTTGGTTTCCTCTATTATGAAACAGAAATAACAGCAGCATCTACCTCACAGGTTTGTGAGGATCAAATGCAATAATATTTGTAAAGTAATAAGCATCATCCCCAGTACAAAATAGATATTGTATAAATGTTTCTTCCTTTTCTTTTTATAATTGTTTCTATGCTGTCCTTTCCATGAATCTGTGAACTCTATGAAAGCAAGGACTATTTTTTGGCTTGCTTTGCATTCAGTTACTATTCTTAAAACACTAGAGATAGGCGGTCCTTGCTCTCATGGAGTTCACAGTTTAATGGAGGAGATGGCATACAAACAATTACATACAAACAAGGTGTGTGTGTGTGTGTGTGTGTGTGTGTGTGTGTGTGTGTGTGTGTGAAATTGAAGATAGACTAAAAGAGAAAATAACAAGATTGAGGAGGCCTAGGTGTTGTGAGGAAGATTAGATTAGGTATTGATTATGTATTGATTAGGATGTACCTAGCAGGAAGGCGCTGGAGCTGGGAATTCCAGGTTGGAATGAAGGAGGAGGAAGTCTGTCTGTGTCCTGAGTGTGGACTCCATTAGTGGTGGGAAAAACTGTTGCTAGCCTGGGAGACCTCAGGGCAAAGGACATCCTGCATCCTGTTTTCCCCTGGGATCCTGTGTGGTGTGGCATCTAGCAAAAGGACAAATCTACACAGCCAAGGGAGGAGGAGGAGGAGAAGTTTGAGAACTGGAGGACAGTGCTTCAAGCAAACCCCTTACTACATGGTTCCTGAGACAACTGTAGCTCCTGGCATCCAGAGATCATCAGTGGATTGCAGTGAGAATCCCAAAGCCACAAAAGCCCTAGCTGTACTCAATCTTGGAAGGTTCCAGGTTTGAGGCAGAAACCCAGAGACTCCATTTATACCTTGGACCCTGTTAGTTTAGATCACGTAGATAAGAGTAGAATAAGTCCTCCCATTGCCCTGTGGTTTTATCCTTTAGATTTTAAGTATAGAAATCCTTTCCCACCTTTTAGTCTAACATAATTAAAGCTGTTAAGTCCCTTTTACCTTGTTAGCCTGTTACTATACTCTGGTCTAGTGGAAGCTGGGTGACAAGATCAACTGCCATTCTTGTGGAGATCCAGTACACTCTGGTCTCTTCACCCTGGTCCAGTCTCTCATAAATCCCAAAGTGTGTTCCCACAAACCACTTAGTTTATTGTAATATCCCTGGTGACCCCATTACCTCACTTATATTTTCCTACATAGGAAAGACTTCTGAAGAAAAGTAAGATTTAAGTTGAGACTTAAAAGAAAGCTAAGGAAGCTAGGAAACCAACAAGGAAGGAGAGTGTTCTAAGTATGAGGTTCCAGCATCTGAAAATTATCATAATTGAGAGATGGAATGTTGAACTGGTTTAATTTTTCATCACACAGACAGAAATTTAAAAAAAAGATAAAACTTACATCTAAAAGGAAGATACAAAGAGACTGAGAGATAGGAAGGTGGGGAAAGGGAAAGAGGTGGGTAATAGAAACATTCTGGATTATATTGTAATTATTTTAATAAAGCACCTATTTTGATCACCCACACTTACAGCAACTGGATTAGTATGGAATACATAATATTAAACAAATTCTAAATTTTCCTTTAATACTCTCCACCAAGGCCAAATTATTTTCTCTCTCATCTACCTCACTTCATGATTATAGAAAGGTTTAGCATCAATGCAAATTTCATGTTCACACTATAAATTAAAAAAAGACAAATGCATTATACATTGGTTACAATCAATTAGTCCTGTTAAGTCTGATAGTTTCAGGAGACTGTAAAACTGAAAATAACCTTAAAAGCAATATAGTATCCTCACAGCAAATCTAAATGCTAATATTTAAGCAGGCTGATCTATAGTTACATATCAATATGTCACATGAGTATTTTATTATCATTATAATAATTTATTGGTAAGGCATGTACAAGATACATTTTGAGTATCATTTTATTGCTCTATTTATATATATTTTAATAAAAAAGAAATTGCATCATGTTTTCTATGGTATTCTTTTCAGTTTTTCAGTTTAATGAAATTATTGTGTTATATAATAATATTGCTCAAAATTACAGTGACATAATGATGAATAATAACAAACTATTAAATCAAACTAAATGAAAACTAAAATTAAGACATTAGAAATAAGTCTTTAGAGTTTTTTTTTTTACTGATGAAAAGGTAATCTTTTTTTTTTTTATAAACCCTTAATTTCGGTGTATTGTCTCATAGGTGGAAGAGTGGTAAGGGTGGGCAATGGGGGTCAAGTGACTTGCCCAGGGTCACACAGCTGGGAAGTGGCTGAGGCCAGGTTTGAACCCAGGACCTCCTGTCTCTAGGCCTGACTCTCACTCCACTGAGCTACCCAGCTACCACAGAAAAGGTAATCTTAAATGAGAAAATTGCCATTAGACCTAACTAAATCTATAAGACATGACTGTATGTAACTTTAATGTCAATTTGTCCTCCAGAAATAACATGATGGGAAAGTTAATTTTTATTTTTCTGTGAGATAGCCAAGAAGTGCAGGGGCTAGAGTGCTGTACCTAGAGACAAGGAGACGAGTTCGAATTTGGCCTCAGATTTCTACACACTATGCAAACATGGAAAATTGACTTACCCTTTCTATCTGTCTAAGTATCCTCAATTACAAAAGAGGGATAATAATAACACCTACCTCCCAGGATTGTTGTATGAATAAATTTACCTGTAAAGGACATTGAAAACCCTTAAATATTATATAAATGCTAGCTATATTATTATGTGAATTTTTGCATTATTAGAATTCTGATTCAAATTTTTATCAAATACTTATAATATGGCAAGTCTGGAAAAACAAATCGCATTTCACCTATCCATATGAGTATCATTGCAAACTTCAAAAAAAGTGCTGGTATGTTTAGCCTTTCACACATTCTCACTATAGTGTCCTTCCAAGAAGGAGGACAGAAGGTAAAAATCTGAAGTGGTAATAGAAATAAGGTTTTTTTGTTTAAAAGCAGTATAAAGAACTACCACCAGCTATATAAGTGACCTGCCCCAAAGTATTAATCATAAAATAGATAAATATGAAAAATAGTAATAAAGTGTTAGAGATGCACAAGATAGTCAATTTTGGTAATTGGAAGGCCTGAATGGATGAAGAATAGATGAATGAATAAATGTGCATGTCCTTTCGGAAGCCACAAGAAAATCTGTCAGTGTTTTATAATGTAACAATGTGATGATCATCTTATTGTGCCAAGTAAATTATTTCTAGCAAAATTTCAAGGAAAATACTATTTACTGGTGTCAGGACTATTTACAAAAGTGTATCTTATTTTTTCTTCTGTATTTTTCCCTTTCAGTCACTGAGTGCATGTTTTCAGCCAGGAAACAAATTTTCCAATCAGTTTCACCTTCCACTATATTGAAATAAGAAATATGTTTCATTTTCCAACAAAAAAAAATTGATAATACATTAGAGTGGCAAAGAAATGAAAGGACTGAATGAGCAATACAGACAAGGACAAAAACATACAATAAGAGATTTTAAAAAGTACAAAAGAGAGATAGTATGAGTGAGAGAGAGAGATTTGTAAGATGACTTTCTCAGTTCCTTGATTCTTAATGAAATATAGAGTATTTCCATTACTTAGTTTATCAGTATTTGTAGCATTTATTGTGGCCTATACTCTATAGTGTTCCAAGTTTTTTTTTTTTGTTTGTTTGTTCATCTATTTGTTTTTCCCCCTTTAAGCAAATAGACTTCATTTTTATTTTTGTTGAAAATTTTATTGGTGTCATTTTCAATTTGCCATACATATATATATATATATATATATATATATAGTTCTTAATAAACTCTCCTCCCTACCACATCACTCATAGAATACTACTCTGGTAACAAAGAAAACTATTTGAGAAAAGTCCAGAGACTTACCGCAACTACAAAAACCATCTATGACCTTACGTTCAAATGTAGCTATGACTACTGAGAAGAGGAAAGTGTACTTCATTATTTGTCCTCTGCAATCAATATCAGATATTTCAGTTAACATGTTCAGATATATTATATCAGTTGATAGAGTGCTAGCTTCAGAGACAGAAAGACATGAGTCTTTGTTGGGAAACCACAGTATTGGGGAGGGGTGTGTGTGTGTGTGTGTGTGTGTGTGTGTGTGTGTGTGTGTGTTTAGTGGGGAGACTCAATGAAACTTTGTTGAATTTCTTTGCATTATAAACCTTTCACTAACCATCAAAAATTTTAGAGAATCAGAGAACCACTTGAAAGGCAAACTCAAGGTGGGAGGGTGGAAAACATAAGAAATGACTGAGGGTTAGATAAAGTTTATCAATTTTCCAGGAAACAGGAAATTGTTATTCTCTCTCTCTCTCTCTCTCTCATTTCATAAAAGAAAATTTATCCTAGAGAGTATTAACAAGATATTCAGAGTAACCATTAAAGCAATCAATGCATAAAATATATGGATAATGCTGACTAGATCGTGGATTGGATTTTAAGAAGAAACAAATAATTAAAATTCAAAGCACATTTCATTTTATTTATTTATTTTTGTTTTCAGCTATTTATTAATTTTGTTTGTAATTTATTTTTTCCAGGCCACATTCAAACCCAGGGGGGATACCACAGTGAACCAGCTGGAAAAGAATGGCTCTCCTCTTATGTCAAGAGAGAAAAAATGGCTAGATTTCTTCTTCAGTCAAATACCTCCACACTCCCATTTTGAGAGTTGCATACAAGCAAGGAAAATGAGGCCAAATAATCAATTGAATTACCTCTCCAAACCCTCTATCGCTCTTAAAACAGTGACTCATTTTATATATTTAAGTCATAAATATGAGAAGAAGAAAATATTGAAAAAGATTTATGTCATAAATTGAATAATTTGATGAAGTTAACACTTAAGCAATATTTGCTATCATTTATCTAAAGAATCATTACTAAAGCAATTAAATATGTGCTATCCTAAAAGTATTAATTAAACAGGCAATGTTTGATGAGGATAAGAATGGCCATGATTTTGTAGATATGAAAGAAAAGTACAATAACAATACAAACTTGATAGTTTTATAGAAACCAGGTACAGATTTCTCCCACTCGTCTTCTCCTAGGTTCAAATTCAGCTTGAATGGGTGCTGTTAATTAAAAATAGCAATATCAGCAACTTAGTTCCAGAAGCAAGTAGAATCAAGCCTTTTGATGGCTGCTTGAGACTTTATATGAGAATATGGGAAACATCGCACTATTCCACATCATAATATTGACTGATTCCATTTCTCTCTTGGAATCAGAATTTTTGAGATGGATATTTTCTGATCCAAATATTTTAATTTGTAGTTAAAGAGAAACTGAAATCCAGAGGAAGTAAGTGACTTCTGTGAGTCACACAACTAGATAATGGCAGATTAAGAAAATAATGTAAATTTCTAGATTATTACTTCATTGTTCTGTCCATTGCTGTATCAATTATATCTTTCTGAAGAGGAGAAATATGTTCAATGAAAAATGAAAATTCACTGAGTAAGCTAATATTCATTAAATATCAACTAAGAGTAAGGCAAGAGGCAGCATGATTTTAGAGGTTAAAGTGATTTGTTTTCAAGACTTGCCTCAAACATGTATTAGCTATTAAGTATTTATTTTATCACATAACTCTTATGTCAAAAGTTTCTAAAAAGTACCAATAGAAGTGTTTCTATTCTTAGGTGTTTTATTACATCACAAGGTTAGCCAATAAAGGAATTCCATTCATCATGATATTCCCTAAATGGAGTCCCAAGATTGAATGCCTTAATGGAAGAAAGAAAATGGTGGGAAATAGAGAAGCTGGCTCATCTGCTATCAGATTTGTTTGATTCATCAATAAGTTTTCATTTATATGTCTTTGTTACAAGGGATTTTTCTGTGAAATGTTGTTAGGAAGGGTTTTAAGAAATAACTTTAGTATGAATATAAATACATGTATGTGTGTATGAACAAATAATTACATAAATAAATGCATGAGGGAAACACAAAAAATGGAAGGGGAAAATGACCTTTTCCAGATGAGGAGCAAGAAAATCTTTATAAAGATAATATGATTATAGCTGAAAACTGGAGCTTTAAAGTAGGTAAATAAAGGGAATGAATTTTAGTAACATGTTCTTGAGTGCACAAAGACAAGAGGAAAATACTGAACAAAATCTAGAGAGCAGTGATAGTCAGTCTATCTTGATTGAAGTACAGAATATTTGACATAAGGTAGGGACATGGTAGATAGCTTTTGGGTAAAATTGAAGATGGGTATAGGGGTATATAGCTATGGGTGCATACTATGGGCAGGTGAACTCAAGAAAATGGATGGAGAATTTCTGACCCAAATCACATAGCTGGTGGAGAGGCCAGATATGGTTAGGGTAGTCAGTTAACCATCTGGCTCTCTGCTTTGGATCTCTCTCTGCTATAAATAGGACAGGGAAGGAATTTTTAACTTGTATGCTAGATAATTTCATTTTTCAGAAGGTGAAGGAAGTGACCAAGAGTATAGCTATTCTGGACTTTATTCTGATTCAGAAGGAAGAATTGTTTAATGAAATATGAGTGACTGACATCTCAGGAGGAAGCAATTATGTCATCTTAGAAATTGTGAATGGAGAGAGGGATGAAATAAGTTTTCTAGATTTTGGGAGGAAAATTTTCAAAGAATTAAGAGAAAGGATAGATAAAAGCCTAGGATCTTGTTTAAAAAATGAAATTCATGCAAGGGGGAAGGAAAGTTTTCAGGAATTAATTTTTGCTAATATAGTGACAGTTGATGATGGTGAGAAAGAGAATGGGTAGTAGTGAGCATTTAAGATGTCAAGATAACTAAATATTCATTAACCATATTAGGACACAAATGCACAGGAAAATCACTTGCAGACAGTTGAGGAAAAATATGAAAGAACAGCAAGTTCCTATGTAGCAAATGGCGTTACCTCATTCTCTCTGAGTGAGGCTAATTATCTGTACCTTTTCAGAGTTTTAGGCTGTATAGCTGAGCAGTTGGGCATATTTTTCTTTAATGCTGTTGACTCAAAATCCCATTCTGATGTGCCTCCATCCAATTTAATCAATTAATTTTGATTTACTTTTAAAGGAATAATTATTTCAGGTATATAGAAAAAGCAAGAATACTCATATTTTCCCAAAATTTGTGTGAGGAATATACTCCCCTCATAATACTTTAATTTCTGGAGTGATTAGGCTCTTATTTAACATAATTTCTACCTGGTATTTGTCCCACCAAGTTCACATTTAAATACAACTTAGTTTCCTTCTCAATTACTGCTGATTTTTTTTGTTAATTTTAAAAAATTTCATTCCATTGAACAAGCATTTATACATTTATACATTTATGCCTATTTTCTGAAGAAGACCAAGTGAGGCCACTGTTAGAAACAGTCATGAAGCTGATAACTGAGTAGGAAGTTTTCAACAAGATTTTTTTTTTTTGGATCTCAAGGGTCAATAAGGGCCTTGATTCAGGACCAAATGGCTACAAAATCCATTATAGATTCCACTCCAAATTCTCCTTGTGGCACATTTTCCTTTTCTTTGAAAACTTACAATATTGTAACTCTCTCATATCAGATATACAGAAGCAGAAAAAATATGCATATATATGCAAATAAACAAAAGTCAGTGGTCTTTTGACCTAGCATGGGAAGAACTCAAGAGGAAATCTTTTACTTTATTCAACTCTCTTCTTTCACCAAAATGCAGCCAGGAAGGAAGGAGTCAAACTAAAACAAAAATAAGTCTTTATGAATGACTTGTGTTTTCTGAATGTTTGAACAAATTTTAGAATGTTCATGCTTGGCAAATCTCTCTAAGACTCTTCTATTATACATGATCATGTTTCTCATGAAGCAGGCTACTCAGGCTTGTGAGGGGGTGAATGGATGAAGGTAGGAGGATTGGAGGAATGGGAGAAAGGAGAGAGGAAGGGAAAGGAAGGTAGTGGTTCCAGCCCTGGTGGGGGAAAATTGACCAAAGCCCTTCAGGGGCTCAAATAAAAGATCTGAGAGCAATTTAGGGTTCAGAATAGCTGGGTTTTATTTAGATCAGAAAGGGGAAAGTCTAGGAAAAACTAGGAGGTAGACAGAGCAGTCTGAAGGGTAGAAAGAGAGAGAGAGAGAGAGAGAGAGAGAAGGCAAGGCGCCAAACTTTCTCTTTTATACTTTCTTCCACAAAGGAAGTGGGAGGTGTCAGGTGAAGTTGTAGCAGAGAGAATGCTGGGAGACATAGTCTCCCAGGGTTTATGATAATCCCAAATGACACAGGCTCTTTTATATGAGGGATTAAATTTATCCACATTCTGATCTATGCTCCTAGCACCCTTATTACACTTCTAAGAATATTGACTGTAAGACTTCTAAGCTAAGTAATAGCTTAAAATCTTAAGGTGATTCTTAAATCTTAAGTGTTCAAGACAATTAAAACCCACTAAAATTACTTTAGGAGGAAAAAGAAAAGATAAAAACATTCAAAACAGAGTAACAGAATCATTCAGTTTCAGAAGTGTTTTTGTTTAGTCTTTCACAGAAATAGAATTAGGAAGGAAAGAACTGAGTTTATTAACAGGAATAGGAAACCCAAAACAATTCAAGAACTGAGAATAGAGCATCAATTTACATTTTAGGAATCATAGTCCCCTGTTTGAGATAAACTCTATTCCAGGATACTGATGAAACTTTCACTTAAGAAAATGGAGCTTGATGTTTGAGGACATGGGGAAGGTATTGCTGGACTGGAAATGGACATTTAATACCACAGTATTTTATAAGGGATAAAGGTGAATACTTCTAAATAGAGAGAACTTAACAATGACACATTACTAAATTTTTTTGAGGATTTTGAAAATGAAGAAGAGGTGAGACATAGCCAACACCGATAAAAAAAAACAACAAGCCAACAAAACCAACAAAAAACCCTAAGACTTACCAGTCTTATTCCTCACCCAATCCACTCTAAAAAAACAAACTACATGACCAGGAAAATGACATAGACATAATTTAACTGCATTTCAGATTAACATTTGAGAAAGTATTTGATGATATTGCTGTAGACTGATTATAGTGCCACTCAGTAAGTTGATGATGCCTGGTTGATTGTATCCAAAAAGGAATGATTAATAGATGTCAATTTGGAGAGAAGTTCCACTTGTTATTCTTTAGTTATGTACAGCTCAATACTTTAATATCAACTAATTAAAAACACAGTGGTCATAATGATAAATTTTGTAAATTACATAAAGCTCAGAGGAACAACTAACAAATTGGATGATAATATCAAGATGGAAAAACCTTGACAGTCTCATGAAGAAAGCTTAAAATTGGATAATATTTAAGGGTAAGTATAGGGAGTAAGTCTCTCATGTTATTGGTACTAAAATTTCCCAGGTTAAAATAGGTCCTCCAGCAATGCTAGCAGGGTAATGGTGATAATCTCTATAATTAATAGTAATAGATGCTTAAAGAGACTTGGGGTCATACAGTTTCTCTATATGAGAAGCAGAACTTGAATTCAGGTCTTCCTGACTTCATGACTGCCTTTCTAATCCCTATGTCACATTACCTCTCAAAATGTTATTTAAAAGATGTTCATTGAAAGTCTTATAGTTTTATCTAAGAAAGAAATACCCAAAGTACAAAACGAGGAGGTTGTGGTAATTCTAAAATAATTGAGTTAATATCATCATTCTTGTGAGAGATCATTTCCAAGTAGTTTATATTCTTGTGTTTATTAAACATTGGGCTACTGAGATTTATTGTTTCTAATTATCACTATACACACTATTCCATTGATGTACTTTTCGATTTTTTTAACCAGTACCAAATAAATTTGACCATCATAGCTGTATGTAATTTGAAATCTAACATGTCAATCCTCACTTATTTCCTAATTTCTTTAATTTCCTTTATGATTTCTACCCTTTTCCCCCTCTAAATTAATACTGTTCTTTTCTAGTGCAATAAAGTAATTTCTTCATAGGTTGATTAGCAGAGTACAAAATGTGTCAATTAATTTAGATAGTGTCATGATTCTATGAAACAAAATGAGGGGCAATAGACATCCCCCCAGTTATATGTCTCCTCTTTTTTTCTAGAAATAGATTTTTGTAGCTGTGTTTATGTCTTCAGCATGTATTGGTAGATATTCTGAGATATCTTATTTGTTATAATTACAAAAAAGTGATTTATCCACTTGTATATTTGAAATAAAAATGTTGGTGACTTTTATACATTTATTGTGAAAACTCATTTTATTGAAGCCATTATCTCAATTGATTTTTGTGGATTCTTGTTTTTTTTTAATAAACTGTCATATTGCCTTTAAATAGAGAAGATTTCATCTCTTTTTGATGATGTCAATATTTTAAATTAATTCTTTTGTCTAGAACTATGCCAGACAGTTTTAGGATTAGGGTGTTCTTGTTTTTCCTTTATATTTTGGGAAAGCTTCTAGTGTTCCCTGTCCCAAAATGAAGAGACCTTTTGGCTATAGATAAATTCTCTTACCATATTAAATTTCCCCCCATTCCTATACCATATTTCTAGCATTAATTAATAATATATTTTATTAAAGATGTAGATTGATATTCATGCAGTTTGGATTGTGTTTTTCAACGTAAGAATGTTAATTGTTTTCTTAATACTAACTGTCCTTGAAGCCTGGTGTGAGAATTTAACACTAGCCTGTACCCTTTTCTTTTGGCACCTCAAAATCTCAAAATTAACACTAGTATAAAAACAATTTGAGCATAGTAGAAAACCTATGGATATCTTCTTGCAGTCTTTCTGGTAGGATTTTATTTAAATTTTTTATATCACTCTTCATTATTCATTTCTCTACATTATTTTTCGATGCTTCTTTCCTTCTTTGACAAGGTATGAAGACAATATAAGTCTTTTGAAAGAAGTTACCAACTTGTTTTCTCTCTAATTGATTTAAAGCATCTTTTAATATCATGGATTTTAACTGCTTACTATTAATTTGATAGAATTAACTCGCCTATCTGTCTGGACCTGCTCCCATGTTCCCTCTACCGATTTTGATATTTTATAGGTAATCATCCATTTCATTTAAGATTTTTGTTTATTAGCATATAATACTAAAAATTAGTTCCTGATATATACATAGGTTTATAAATGGTAATTTCATTTCCTTCTCTGTTTATTAGGTTCACAAAAAAGTTTCTTGATGTCATAAACATTGTGATAGGATATATACAACCAAAATGGACAGCAGGAGCCATTTCCTCCAAACCTCTTCTTTCACAAATGAGGAAATTAAGATGCACAGAATTTAAGTGTTAAGTTTAAGAGTTTAAGTTTAAGCCCAAGATCCCATAAGTATGAAAAGTCAGAACCAGTTTTTGCCTTTATCATGTCTATAGTCCTTCATTTTTCATTTTCTCAATTTCTCCTCTATTTTTCATTTTTCTATTTGTATTTATTATGCATTTTATGTTTTTCTGTATTCTTTTTATTTTAATTTCATGTACAATTAATCTGTTCTTTTATAAATTTTTAAATGTACAGTTTCAGGGAGCCAGTCATAATTCTGACTACTGCTTTACCTTGTGTTGTTGTTGTTGAGTCATTTCAGGCATGTCTAACTCTTCACCACCCCATTTGGAGTTTTCTTGGCAAAAATACTAAAATGTTTTGTTATCTGAAGAAAATAAGGTTATTTCCTAGGGTTACATAGTTACAAAGTATCTGAGACCAGATTTGAACTCACAAAGATAAGTCTTTCTAAATCCAGGCCCAGCACTCTTTCCACTATACCACTTAGGTGCTTTAGCTTTATCCCCCTATTCTAGCATTGCTTCATTGTTTTCAATTTCATTCCTTTATTATTTAAAATATTGTTTAACTTTGTAATCCCATGCATCTTATTTCATCCTTTCAAAAACATTATTCTGAGAAAGGGCCAATTATCTTCAGTAGATTTTCAATGGGTCCATGTCAGACATATATACACACACGTGAATTCATGAAGTTTTTATATACTTTATGAATTTGTGAATATATATGTGTATGTATATGTTTATACACACATTTAATAAATATATTCATATGAATCTTATATATGAACAAATAATAATCTTAATGACTTTTATAGACTTTGGGCCATCATAAACTCCTGTTTCCTTATATATGTTCATGCCTAATCTTTTATTTTTTCTTGAATGGTCCATGTATAAATGACATTTCTACAGCATCATAATGCTTGTCAAACTTTTTACATACATTATATCAAGTGATATTTTGTTATTAATAGAATTTATTCCCAGGTATCTTAGAACTTCCCTCCACTTGCCATACCATGGAAGGCATTATCCATCAAACAGATGTGTATATATAGATTACGTCTTCAGTGTTTCCATTCTCTGTGTTTTCATTGTGTTTTTGTTCTCTGGAAATGACGTTCACAAGTTATTCTTCAAACATTAAATCATAAATGTGCATAATAGTATTTTTGTTCTACTCATTTCACTCTTCATTATCTCATGTAGTTCTTTCCAGGTTTTTAAAAAAATTAATCTGTTCATTGTTCCTAATGGTGCAGTCATTTAACCACAATCATATACCAAAATTTGTTTAGCCATTCTCCAAAGAAAGGACATTCCTCCAATGTCCAGTTCTTTACTACCACATAGAGAGCTGCTATAAATATATTGAAATATATAGATTCTTTTCCTTTTTCCCTGATCTCCTTGTGAAATAGACCCAGTAATAATATTATTGAGTCAAGTTCATAAAGAATTTTATAGCTCTCTGTGAGTAATTCCGAATTGTGAATGGTTGTATTAGATCACAGTTCCACCACCAGTGTATTAGTGTCTTCACTTTTCCACATGCCCTCCATTTGTCATTTTGCCCTTTTGTCATTTTAACCAATCTGATATCTGTGAGATGATGCCTCAGAATTGTTTTGGCTTTTATTTCCCTAATCACCCAAATAACTTTTAGCTATTTATCATTGAGAAGATGAGTCTTACTCCCATAAATTTTACAATTTCACTATATATTTTAAATGTGAGAATTTTATTCAAGAGACTGTATGTGAAAATCATTCACGTTTGTTGTTTCTAGAATTTATTCTTTGACTTGTCATTAAAGAAATTGATATCAATCTCAGTTTCTGTTTTCTTACTATTTCTTTCTGTCTCTGTTTCTTCATTTCCTCCTATATCTGTCAGAGATATACATCTATAAGTGTATATATATATGTATATGTATATATGTAAATAAAATATTTATGATATTGTTTCATTATTTCTATTACCCTTAAATATAACTTAGATTTCCTGCTTATCTTTCAAAATTGTAAAACAGTTGCTGATCTGCATTGATAAAGTGAATTTCCTTCCTTCTTTCCTTCTTTCTTCTTTCCTTCCTTCCCTACTTTCTATCTGCATCTGAATATATCTTTTTGCCTCTCTCTCTCATTTATGCTTGCTATTATCATTTGTATTTTTATCCTTCTCTCTCATTCTCTCTCACACTGTACACACCACATGTTTGCATATGCACACATATACACATATACACAAACACACACATGCTCACATATACACTTAGCCCTCCCTTTACCTGCCCCAATAACTGTGATTCACTATCTTATTTCAATTATCATTCATTTGCAGTTACCTTTTCTAACAATTTTAATAAAGAGAATTTATTCTCTTCTTCTAGTTCTAAATTTGTACATCTTCTTTCTGTGTTTTATGAAAAGGAGAGGTTTTACACACAAAATTTAAGTTTTATTTAATTTTTCTCACGTGTGTTTGTGGGTGTATTCACATGTATGCTGGCCCTGTTTTTTCTTGCAGCTTATTCCTCTAAGTATTAATTCATGAAGAATGCAGTACAGTACTATGAGTAAGTTTGTATCATTACTCATAAAACTTGCTGATCCCCTCTGCCATTAACATAACCACTCACATAATGTATTCTTTTAGGATCAGTGCTCCATCCATCACTCTCATTTAGTTATGTTATCACCAAGTATTGATTAAGTCAGTCTCTTGAGAAGTTGAACATTTGCTTTGAAAAAGTATACTAATAAAGTGACTAACCTTTCATCTTTCCAAGACACCCATTATAAATCCCTCATTGCTTCTACTATACTTTTGAAAATATTATTTGATGGCAACTTTTTTTTTCATTGCTTCTACTATACCTTTGAAAATATTATTTGATGGTAACTTTTTTTTCACCTTGATCAGCTTTCAATCAAATTCTCTTATTTTCTTATTTTCTGTTTTTAACTCTACTTTGTGAAGAAATGAAGGAATTTGCTATTTTTATGGGGGGTTTTCTCTCTACTCAAATTTAGCCAGTGGGAGTAGATCTCGGTTAAATAGATAGAGGGGGACTAGAGATACATTACTGCTTTGACTATCTGTGAGCAGAGAAGAAATGTGCACAAAATGTGTGATATCTACCAAAAGATCAATTGATTATTTACCAGTATTATGAGATTTAATCCTTTTATTTTTCTTTTCTTGAATCAATAAGTCTTCTTAAATCTGTTGCTTTTTAGATCCTTTTGCCCTTGATAATTTCTCTTTGTTTCTCTTTAAAAATAAAATTGAATTTGTTAGAAAATGAATTTTAAAAAAAGTTTAGAAACAGAAATTTTCCACACTTTAATTCTAGTAAGTGATTATTCTAGGAAAACTATTGCTTGTTTATTCCATTGTCTTTTTGTCCATTTTACTTATATGAATTATAACTCTCATTAATGTTGGTAACAGTTTAGCCACAATTGTCTTTAATATTTTATTTATTTATATGTGAAATAAAAATATGTATCAATGTTTCTGAATGTATTAAAGTTTGCTGATTTTAATATGTGATAAAAACTTTCTTTTAATTGTTTCTATTGTAATTTTACATTTATTTTCATTATAAAATTACAGAAACTGACTATAAACACATCCTATGAGGCCATCTAAGCAACCATTCCATTGTTAAAATGTTTTGCATTCATATATTGTATTTGCATATTATATACGTAAATACATTCATGTATACATACATATACACATTCCTTCCACATGTATATGTATACATACATATATGTTGTATTCCTATACATGTGCATGTGCATAATTTTAGTGCATGTATTTATATATGTTTATTTCACTTCCTATATGTGTGAGTATAAAGTCATATTTGTGGTAGGAATGGTCAGATGCTTAGACAAAGCTGAGGTCATATGGATATTGGTACTTAATCCTCCAGCATATATTACATCAACCTCCGATAATCTCAGTCTAAATAATTTTTGCATCTCTTGTATAACTTACATAGAAAATCTATTCAACTCATTGAAAGTCTTTTTATTTTGTTTGCTTTACTGGAAAGACAATATGCATATTTTTACCAGATAAAAAAGACATCATTGCACCCTTGTCATCCAGGTGCTGAAAGAGAGTATATTCAATGTAGTCCATTTTGGGTGGCTACCATAGATATATTTTGCCAAAATAAAATGAATAATTCATGTACATTTTTGCCAGAACCAAAGCTTTAGTGCAATGGGAAAAATCACAAACAGTACATTTGCTCCATTGAATTAACCTGGTGTTGTGGAACAAGTATTGGAAACAGATTCCAGCTTCTGCTGCATTCTAACTGTGTGACCATAAATGAGTCACTAAACCTCTCTTCACTTGAGTTTTCTCATATATAAAATAAAGATAATAATGCCTGAAATAGCTACCTTCCATGTTTTCTATGAGGAATAAATATGATGATGTCTATGAAGCACTTTTCAATTTTAAAAGCACTGTGACTCTTTTATTGCATTTTGTTAAACAGAGTTGCTAGTCATTGAATGTAAATAAAATATTGAACAATGATTATGTGCAAAAGTTGTAAATAATTGATGGCATTCCTCACTTATATTGTGAAATAGGGTTCAGATTCCAGATAAAGATGCTTCTTTGTTTACATCTTCATTTTTGGCAGCAGGAATTTTAGAGAGCTTAAAGATGGTAGAGTTGATTTTAAAGATGAGAAAATTGATATTTTGAAAATTGAGTGAAGTAGCCAAATCTGACATTAGAGGTAATATAAGATGGAACCCCGATTCAATCTATTTTCTTTTTATAATACCACATTGTTGAACATACTAACAGATCACTGATGCCATGATCTTTCAATAGCAAAGAAACAGAGATTTCAAAAAACAATTAATAGATCTGTTTTAAGAACAGGAATCCAACATCCATACTTTCACTTAGCTGCTTTAGATGCTGCTACTGTTTCACTTCTACTTTATAGGATATTTATCTGATACCAAAATTTAGACCTCATTTATATATCTTTTCATCTTATCCAGTTTCCATTGGAAATCTGGGTAAGACTATCAGAAAGATTATCTGTACTTTTTCCGAGTTTCTGAGTCTAAATCTTTTGAGGAATGTATTCTGCTAAGACTTGATATTATAGTTCAAGATATATGGATAAATTGAAGGCACTCCCCCCAAAAAAAACAAACCTCTGCAGTAATAAGGATTGTCACAAATAGCATTTTTGATCCATTGACTAATTTACCCATAATACTCAGCTTCACCAAAACCGATGTTGAGTATTGAACAGTTTTCAGAGTACAATCATTGTCAAGTGGCAAAATCCTTTGCAAATTGTGCCAAAGTCAAAATAGTCTGACTCGTAGGAGAGAAGTTGAAGTTATTTTCAAATATGAATCCTCTTGAATATATCATGCATGGAAATATAATTATGATCTTAATGACTTTGTGATGTTTTGCATAGTAGAGAAATATACTATTATTATATAACATGATTGAGTCACTTATTAATTATAACAAAATATGAAATATGTTTGCATCTGTACTGGAATAATTAATAGATCACAAGATAATCACTATCTGTGTTTATACATGTGTTGACCATTAAGTATATGTTCATATGTATACATGTATATTTGGACATATGTATGAAATGATTCTATGAAAATTCTTAACATTGCAGTAGAATCTCCATAAAATTTGAACTTTCATTCCATTATTAGGTGCAACTACACAGCTGCAGGATGAAGGGGATTAAAAAGTAGATAGAAAACATTAGACTGTGTTTCCCTCATTGGGGTATTCATACCAGTAGCAGGTGTTTGCAAGATATGAGTTTATGAAAGCAAAACAAAATGTATATGGTGTTAAATAATTAAGTAGTTAGATTTCCTGTGCAGCACATAGAGCAGAGCAGAATTCATAAATGTAACGAAGCTTTGGAACCATTGTCTGCAGTCAGCCCAGGGATGAATTGGGCAGGTAGGCTACAGGGGAGTACTGACTGCACAGTTCACATTGGATCTGTGCATTCCTGATACATTGTGTTTATTTGTGTGAAAGTCAGAAAATGCCTTGAAATTTAGGATTAAATTCTATAGTCCATGTGAGTTCTCCTCTGCCTCCAGATCTATTTTCTTCCATCTGAAGGCTACAGTATAAAATTAATTTATCTACTTATTTGAACTTAAAAAAAAAGAGACAAATACACGAAAACTTTGTTTTAGATAGATAGGAGGCTTTCCTTCACTTCCAGGTTTTATTAAAACTTTAAAGATTTTTAAATAGATTTATTACTCATTTTGGCATATATGAGGCAGCTCCTGTATTCTTTTTATATTTTTATTTGCATATTTTCTCTAGAAACTTACATAATGTATGATATTCGTAACTTTTAATATATTCTATATTTGTAGAAATATTTTTTAAATGAACCTTCAGATTTTTCTTCTCCATTTACCTCAAATTAGTTAACATTTTAAACCAATTCCATAGTAGAACAGAATTGCATATTGCAGTGCATGACTATATAATGTGTTTAAGAAACGTTTATTGACCGATTATTTTAGTTAACTAATTCTCACATAATTAAAAAATTTTAGACATTTTATAGTATTCCTGTATTCCTTTCACCAGCTAATTCCTAAAAATCATGGATTTTTAGGAATTAGCTGGTGAAAGGAATACTATAAAATGTCTAAAATACTATAAAATATCCCTGGGATTTTTAGGAATTAGCTGGTGAAAGGAATATTATAAAATATCTAAAATACTGTTAAAAAATCCCTGGGAACTTTTGGAATTAGCTGGTGAACGGAATACTATAAAATGTATAAAATATATATGTCTCTCTATATATATACAAATGTATGTATATGTATAAATATATACAACTCTTTTAATATAAAGGAATCATTGTGACAGCTTTAAAAATGAATAACCAATAACAAATATGTAATGCAACTCTGTATGCCTTGTCTTTTGGTGGATTTATGAGAACTCTTATGAGAACACTAAATGAATGGGTTAAATTATTCATTAAGCCTATCACTTCCCATCAATGCAGAATGAAAATTTTCCTTATCATGCATTTCATTGCCTTCATATTATCCTTACCCTATGACAATTTACAAAACTAAAACTGCAGTATAATAGTATGAATACATCCCAAAGGAAACTACCTTGGTTATTACTTCTGACCTGATTTAGATAGGAACCAGAGGAGCTTTTTTCATGGACTCCTAATGTCAGCATGAGACCCCATTTACTATTTCAGTACAGCAAGATCTGCCCTTATAGCCTCTGCCTAGGATAGCTGTAAAGTGGATTCATTTTTTAAAAGACTCTGTTGGATTTCAAAGAGTGGAGGCCTTGGGAATACCGAGTTCTTCTAGGAGCTTCATCTTAATGGGTTTTTATGCTCCGATGCTGTACAGCTTTAAGAAATTCTCCCATTTCATGTTAGCTGAGCAATTGCTCTTTTGCTGGGTTGTCCCTTCGTTCTTACTGATCCTGCAATTTCAAGCAAAGCATGATGGCGCCAGCTTTATTTGAATATTTCTGAGAACTACAGGCCAATTTTTCCAAGGCTGGATTTGCTCATGTAGAATAAAAGGCCACTTGAATTTCTCTCTATACCGTGGGACCTTTTTTGGCAACTGCACTAGGGATGGGGATTCTTTCTGCTTCTGATCTAAACCTAAAGCCAGGGTCTTGGGGCAGATGGACTCAGGACCATCTTGGCAGCGATGCTTTTTCTTTGCCTTTCCTGGGCATCCAGAAATGTTGTGTGTAGAAGTCACGTTTTATGTGTGTCTCTTCTATACACTTATCCTACTGTACTTTAGGTCTTGGTTATCTGTGGATGTTTAATCATGTGCACATGGCAGATATGTATGTGTCCTTAGTCATGTTTACATACACACAGTATACATTCATATTAAATAAAATACAAAATATAGTGTAATGAGTAGATGAGGCACAAATAAAAGGGACTATGTGCACATGTGTACATATTTGTATGTGTATTCATATATTTATTATATAAGTACAATATACAAACATAAATGTGTATATGTAATGTGCAGCATATTGTATACTATATGAGTATAAATGCAATATATTGATAGGTAATCTCTATTGTTTACATACATGTGCACATATTTCTAAGTCAATTTAAATGTATAAATGTGTATATGTGTCTTATACATACATGTTTGATAAAACATGCCCCAACACACATGTACACATGTAATTTTAAAAGCAATCTATTCTATGTCTATTCTTAATGGAAGATTATAGTGCCTATCTTTCAGAAAATGTGTTCAATAATTATATTGGTAAATTATTTAATTCAAGATTAATATGAAATATTATTTTTTATGAATTCTATAAACTGAGGATTGAAGTACTGAATACTATCAGAAATAGGATCATGAAATCTATCATCAGAAACCTCATCATTTTGTAAGTTTACAGTATTAAACATTTAGAGATAGTAGGGAAGCATCGAACATATTCCTTTAATTTTACAGAGGACAAAACTGAAGCTCTTCAAGGTTAAATGCCTCCCTTAGAGTCAAACAGACAATATTAATTAGGGGTATAATTTAGACCCAGGTCTTATGTATTCAAATCCAGTGATCTTTCTACTTCATGGCTTGATTTCCTATATACTGTACCATATAGGTATCCTATAATATTTGAAGGGCAGTGAGGTTAAATGTTCACGTACTGAGAATTTAGCTGTGGCTTAGGACCATTTTACTGTTCCTAAATGACCTACTACGGACCAATGTCTAAATGGTTTTGTTTAGTGCTTGTCTCTGTTTTAAAAAAAGAGAGAGATGATATTGTTCCACCATTAAATCCAGCTGATGTCTTCAATATTGAGTGAAATCTCTGGTTTAGTAGTTAAGATAAAATCAAATGTCTAGAAAATTGATGTCAGGTAACTTTCTGCCTTGGCAAATTTATTTTGTGATGGCAGCCCTTTCTCAGATGAAGAGGTTTCACTTCTGCTCTTTTCACTTTGAATATATTTGAACTTTCTTAATATGCTGTATGACAGTAATAACACATATTTTATGTGTGCATATATATCATAGATATATGTATATCCACATACAAAAAGCAGACACACTTTTTTTTGAACAGACAACAAAACAGTTTTACTGAGGAATCAGAAACCTTTTTATCACGTGTTTTGAGTCATGTTAAAAAAGAGACATTTTGATTTTCAGCTTCATCTAAGTTCAGAGTGTTTATTCACTTCTCTGAATTTAGAGAAGGTGAGTTTTTCAACCTCTGACCAGATATTTTACTACAAGGTGATTCCTCATTTCGTTTTGAATTTTTCATTATAGGATCAATAATGATAACTTTCACATGGAAATGAATAAATCACAAACATCTTAAAAGGGGGAAACGTATTGCATTTTTCCTTCTTTTAAATATGCCACATGATTCTCCAAGGACTTGTTTTCTGTGTGGGAATAGCAATTTTAATACTATTTCAGTCACAATTATCATTGGCATTAGTAAAATTTAACATTTTGCAATAATGCTTTTTCTTTAAGATGAAGTCTTGTGCTCTTTAACAAGTGGCATAGAACCTTTCTCCCTAGGAACATTAGCTATTCATTACTAATCAAGCTTTCACTGTACTTTCCTAAATACTATGGAAGAGAGAGAGAGAGAGAGAGAGAGAGATAGAGAGAGAGAGAGAGAGATAGAGAGAGAGAGAGAGACAGAGACAGAGACAGAGACAGAGACAGAGACAGACAGAGAGAGAGAGAGAGAGAGAGA
>NC_058132.1:547596903-547606230 GCF_016433145.1 Gracilinanus agilis | reverse complement strand
AGAGAGAGACAGAGAGAGACAGAGAGAGACAGAGAGACAGAGAAGTGCCCTGCATGAAATCTGATCATTTATTCATGTATGTATGGTATCTATTTATGCATGCATGCATCTGTCTATCTTATCTATCTATCTATCTATCTATCTATCTATCTATCTATCTATCTATCTATCCATTTATTTATCTACTTGTTTATTTATTCATCTGTCTGTTTGCTTATATCTTGCCTTTTACTGAAAATCTAAAGGAAAAAAATACTGTGCACTATGACAGCTGGTCATCTTGGCACATGTAGTTCTGTCCCACTCTCTCCTACCAGTTTGACTAGACAAAGAGGGAGGAAATATGAAATTATATTTGAGGAATTGAAAAACAAGCTTTCTCTCCTTCCTTTTTCCTTCCATTATCTGTATAGATAGAACCACGGTGGGAATGAGGGACAGGGATTATCTGTTATTCTATCTTCCAAGGCTAATGTCACTTTGCAGACTTTTTTTCTTTTTTCTATAAAGAGGCTTATTCTGTATGTTTGTTAAAGATGGAAGATGAATGGCTAAGATTTTTTGTTTGTTTTTATTTTTGGTTTTAAATCCCATATACTATTTTTTCTGGGGCCCTGAAGTTCTGACATGGGAGGTTACAAAAGTTCCCTGGAAACATCTGGTCACAGTTTAGTTTCGTGAATGATAATACAAGGCTTCCAAGCATTTCCTTGAAACTTGTGCTCAGAACTCATTTAAATTTCCCCTAAAAGAAAGAGCTAATTGGAGTTCTAGTGTCTTCGAATTAAAGGCAGAGCTAAGAGAGGCTAAAGACAAATCCCTGCCTTCTTTCCAGCCAATTTGGCATGGGGTGTGAATATCTATCTTCTAACTCTTCTGTGGTTGGAAGAGGCAATGAAGAGGAAATAGATTTCTTGTGCTTTACATCTCTATCTATGGTTGAATCATTTTACTAAACCTGTTATGTTTAATGGTACAATAAAAATAAATTATGGTGAAGAAACTTCCTTGCAAAATTAAACCCAACACCAATATATGGTCAATTAATGAATAAATATTTTTGTGGCATAATGGTCAGAAAAAAAAGAAAACTTGAATTCAAATCCTCTCAGCCTCAGTTTCCTCAAATGTAAAATGGGAATAAGAAAAGCATCTACTTCATAACATTATTATAAAGATCAAGTGAGCTGATACATATAAAACACTCTGGAAAATGTGTAATAGTTATTATTTATTAAGTTCCTACTTTGTTCCAGGAATTAAGTAGGGGAGAGGGCTTTATATGCTCATGAAATTACAAATATTTGAAGAAGTGATGTGTATTCCCACAGGTACCTGAAATACATGTCCCTCAAACCGAAGGAATTTTATCTTAATTTTTAAAATACTGAATTATACTATTTTATCAGGATCTAAATAGCATGATGCATAAAGAGCTAGAATCGAAACCAAGATCATCTTGATGGAAGTCTGTTCTATGACACCCATTGATTGTGTAATCTTGAGGAAGTCACTTTAACCTCTGAATGCTCTAGGGAACACTACAAGATAATAAGTTAAGTGTAGACTTAAATTGATAGAAGGCATTTCCTCACACAGAAAATCATTATGCAAATGGAATAAAAGGTTCCACCTTTGACTCTATTTTTATCAGCAATGGATTGATATTATCATCAAATGATAGACACCACAAAAAAAAAACAAACAGAAAAAAAGAAGAAATGAAAGAATGGAAATAAAAAGAAACCTGCCAAGTACAACTTTGCAGGTCAAATAGTCTAGAAAGTATTATATTAGTGACTACTCTAGTCACTTGGGAAAAAATGTTTTGAAATAATGTTCTTAAAGTAAAATTTCTCCAGGTCTTTGAAGAAACTATTCAATTTGACTGAAAATTATTTTTCTTTAGCAAGTGAAACAACTACTGATGAGCTGCCATATCACTTTAATATTTTAGCATTGCTTATTCAATTAAAAGTTTAGATAAAAAATTAATTCTTTCAAAGGGATATGCCTTCAGCTATCTAACATTGCTTTTTTATTGTTATCTTGTAATTGATCCTTATTAGGTTCTGTAAATTGAACTGAATTCATTCCCTGTTTTATACAAAGACCAAGCAATTTACATAGCTACAAATAATGAATCTGCATCTAAAGGTGGTGACTAATAAATCACTTTTAATATTCCTCATACCATTTTTGCATTTTCAATAAGATTGGGGCACTTTAACTTTGGGGATTTTTTCCTAGAATAATTTCACTCTAATTCATCTGTAAAAATATTAATTTCACCATAATTCTAATCACTCTTGGAAAATTAGACTAGATATTATCTCATAAACACATAATATTTTTTGTTTATTAATAGGTAGTTTGTTCATGGTTAAAGTAGTATAAAGATAGATTAACATTTAACATCAGGCTGCCTCTGTGCATAGTACAAGAGAGAGTCTAAAAGGGGGAGTGGGAAGAGCAATGTTTTCCTTTAGTTGCCAGGATTTTTTCTTGATTCATTCTTGTCACCTGATTTCTTTTTGTTTTGCTCTTTCACCTACTATACACACATATAATCTTCATTTCACTTGTCCTATGTATTGCTCATTTAATACCTTTTTTGGTGTATTCATCAATCAATGGACTTATAAATCAATAATCTACTTAATCCTCCACAGTGCAGACTTTGTGAACTTTGTGGAAAAGTGTACCAGAAGGTAGCTTATTTCTTAGTTACTTCTTTTCTGTTCCCAATACAGAATTGTGAAAAGAATATACAAACAGAGAGGAAGGAAACCTGGGAAGAAAGTAAAATCTACTACTAATAGGAAATAACCAAGTTTGGAAATTGAGGAATAAGCAATTTTTGTGTTTTCTCCACATGCTTTCTCCACTCCCTCTTCCCTTTTGCTAAGAATGACAGAGAAAAAAGAGGAAAAGTCCAGGTTACACTAAGCACTTTTATTGCTATAAAATTTCTTCATTTTCTTTTTTTAGGTTCATGAAGAACAGGGAAGAAAAATCCAAATGATATTATTGCCTGGGTTCTGTTTTGTGGCTGGCATAGGAAGATCAGCTTCACCTTAGGCTGATGATTAGGTTAAAAGCTATGTTAAATTCATCATAGGTTCTCTGAGATGCTTCAGTACAACAAAATTTAAGCTATATTTAGCCCTGAAATTTTGGTAACACATAATTACTGGGTAACAGGAGTTGATTCTAGTCGCAGTAAAATGGTGAACCAAATTGGAACCATATTTCTAATTGTTCTAAAAATATAAAATAAGGTGAAGAGACCAACATTTCTAGGGCAAGTTGAAATATGAATTAAAATTACATGACCTAGTTGTAGACTAATGGCAAACCATAGGCCAGAATGACTGTCCAAAATGCCCTAGTATTTTTAAAGCAAAGGTAAAGTCTAAAGTGACTGTTAAATTTGCTTTCAATGTTGCACACAAATATTTCATTAATAAATAAATTAATCAACCAACTAATTAATTAATTAATTAATTAATTAATGTTGCTCAAAAGTTAGAGGGCAAGTCTTGGTGCCAGGAGGAAACAGTTTTGAATAGAACCTTGGAGAAACATTGGTTCTGGGACTCTGATCAAGTCATTTAAACTCACAGTGTCTTAATCAACCCAAAAAACTATTGTTTGTAAAACAATTGCTGATCTGGATTGGTGGATTGGTGGAAGATATTTCCTTTTCAGGAGTTGCTAGAATTGATAAAGTATAATTCAGAGTATAAATAATATATTGATAGATACAGATATATAGAAATATGTACATATAGATAGATATGTAAAAAATATGTCTACACATACACACAGATATGCATTATGCTTCTGCTTGCACATTTAACATGTATATATATATGCATATATATATACATATATATATATGATTTATTACCAGCAATCACAGCTTTCTCTCCTTTAGCCTTCCAATACTGGAAAGCTGTCTGTAGAATTTTCTGACCAAGAAGATTAATTTCAGAGAACTTTATTTGGTAAATACATAGACCAAGCACATTATTTTATTTTATAAGGAGACAAAGAAAGGGAGTCAATCAGCAAATATTTATTAAGCACTGGCTATGTATTGAGCAATATTCTGAAGATAGGAGTTTAAAAAGTAGAAAATAAAATAAAATTAAATAAAAACAAATTAACAAGAAAAGTCTGATTCCTTAGAGGACAGATATTGCTCTTGCAGCACATAGATAACCTTCATGACCGAATTAAGTCCTTCAGACTCAATTCATGTTGAAGAAGAGACAATATGAGTAGGATAAATGTATTGAAACTGAATAAAAAGATATGGCTTTAAAGAAAATGTGCCAGTCACAGTTTTTTGTTATAAAGATTTTTTCCCAGTTTGTTGTTTTCCTTCTGATTTTGGTTGCATTGTTTTTGTTTGTACAAAAGCTTTTTAATTTAATGTAATCGAAATTATTTATTTTATATTTTGTAATTTTCTCTAACTCTTGTTTAGTTTTAAACTCTTTCCTTTCCCAGAGATCTTACAAGTATACTATTCTGTGTTCACCTAATTTTCTTATAGTTACCTTCTTTATATTCAAGCCATTCGCCCATTCTGAATTTATCTTGGTGTAGAGTGTGAGATGTTGATCTAAACCTGATCTCTTCCATATTGTTTTCCAATTTTCCCAGCAGTTTTTGTCAAATAGTGGATTTTTGTCCCAAAAGTTGAGCTCTTTGGGTTTATCATACACTGTCTTGCTGAAGTCACTTACCTCCCTTCTGTCTCTTAGCCAGTACCATATTGTTTTGATGACCGCTGTATATAGTATAGCTTAATATCTGGTACTGCTAAGCCACCTTTCTTCACTTTTTTTTTCATTATTTCCCTTGATATTCTTGATCTTTTGTTATTCCAAATGAACTTTGTTATAGTGGTTTTCTAATTCTGTATAAAAGTTTCTTGATAGTTTGATAGGCATACCACTAAATAAGCAAATTTATTTGGGTAGAATGGTCATTTTTATTATGTTAGCTCATCCTACCCATTAGCAATCAATGTTTTTCCATTTGTTTAGATTTAGTTTTAATTGTTTGGAAAGTGTTTTGTAGTTGTGTTTGTATAATTCCTGTGTTTGTTTTGGTATAGTTTCCAAGATATTTTATATTGTCTAAGGTGATTATAAATGGTGTTTCTCTTTCTACTTCTTGCTGCTGTGATGTGTTGGAAATATGTAGAAATGCTGGTGTTTTATGTGCATTTATTTTGTATCCTGAAACTTTGCTAAAGTTGTTGGTTATTTCTACTAGCTTTTTAGTTGATTCTCTAGAATTTTTTAAGTAGACCATCATATCTGCAAAGAGTGATAGCTTAGTCTCCTCATTGCCTATTTTAATACCTTCAATTTCTTTTTCTTCTCTAATTGCTAGTGCTAATGTTTCTAGTACAATGTTAAATAATAGAGGTAATAATGGGCATCCTTGTTTCACGCCTGATCTTATTGTGAAGGCTTCTAATTTATTGCCATTGAATATGATGCTTGATGATGGTTTTAGATATATACTATTTATTGTCCTTCTATTCCTATATTTTCTAGTGTTTTCAATAGGAATGCTTGTTGTATTTTGTCAAAGGCTTTTTCAGCTTCTATTGAGATAATCATGTGATTTTTGTTTGTTAGCTTGTTGACACGGTCAAAAAATCAAGCCATTCCCCAATCAATAAATGGGCAAGGGACATGACTAGGCATTTTTCAGATAAAGAAATCAAAACTATCAATAAGCACATGAGAAAGTGTTCTAAATCTCTAATAATTAGAGAAATGCAAATCAAAACAATTTTGAGGTATCATCTCACACCCAGCAGACTGGCTAAAATGACAGCAGGGGAGAGTAATGAATGTTGGAGGGGATGTGGCAAAATTGGGACATTAATGCATTGCTGTTGAAGTTGTGAATTGATCCAACCATTCTGGATGGCAATTTGGAACTATCCCCAAAGAGCTCTAAAAGACTGCCTGCCCTTTAATCCAGCCATACCATTGCTGGATTTGTACCCCAAAAAGATCATAGGGAAAAAGTTATTTACAAAAATATTTATAGTTGCACTGTTTGTGGTGGCAAAAAACTGGAAAATGAAGATATACCCTTCAATTGGGGATGGCTGAACAAATTGTGGTATATGCTGGTGATGGAATACTATTGTGCTCAAAGGAATACAAAACTGGAGGAATTCCATGTGAACTGCAATGACCTCCAGGAACTGATGCAGAGCGAAAGGAGCAGAGCCAGAAGAACATTGTACACGGAGACCAATACACTGTGGTAAAATAGAATGTAATGGACTTCTGTACTAGCAGCAATGCAATGACGCAGGACAATTCTGAGAGATTTATGGAAAAGAATGATACCCACATTCAGAGGAAGAACTGCAGGAGTGGAAACACAGAAGAAAAACAATTGCTTGAACACATGGGTTGATGCGGACATGATCACCCTAGTACAATTATTAATAATATGGAAATAGGCCTTGATTAATGACACATGAAGAAACCAATGGAAATGCATGTCAGCTATGGAGGGGTTGGGGGGGACAGAGAGTAAGAACATGAATCGTGTAACCATGAAAAAAATTTTTTTCTAAAAAATAAAATAAAAAAAAGAAAATGTGCCAAAGGCAAGAAGTTATTACTTTGAAATAATATAAGCCTTCAGAATATGAAACTTTTAAATGGTCACAATCTTTATATTCATCTCCTCTTTCTCCTCCATCATCTTACTTGAAACCACCATTATTGATGTTTTTATTCCCGTAGTGTGCCATTGTCCTTGTCTTCACCTTCATTGTCACTATCATCATCAGTATTACTTTGCTGGGGAAGAAAAAAATGATTTCTCAAAGCTGTGAACAAAGCCAAACAATTTAATAAGAATTTTGATCTCTCTTTCTGTAACCAAGTGTACCCATACCATAGCTTATTTGCTACTTAATTCCTTCCCCTCTGCATATTCCTTTTTCAATTTATTTCTGTCCCTGAGCTCAATCTATCAAAAAAAGAAATCAAGAGTCCTAAAGGGAGAAAAATTAAACCTAATAAATGAAAAGCATATCCAACTAGCTTTTAGGAGGCCTTGGTTTATATTTCAATCCTAACATTTTTTGGTTATGTGGTCATGGTCCTTGTGAATAGGAATTTAATTGTCAATTCCTTTATGTGAAAAATTGGCATAATAAAACTTGCATGCCATGATATGGTAAGGCTAGACTCATTAAAGATGGCCTGTGTTCATATACTATCTCTTTAAAAAAATAAAAATTTAATTATAGTCATCACAATGATCCTCAAAATTTATACTAGATTATAATGCAATTATATATGTATATATATATATATAACAATTTTTAAAGAATAGGAATCTGAAGGGAAATATGATGACTAGGCAGGCAAAGCATATCATTAACAAATATGTCTAAAACTGAATTATCTATCTAGCTTTTTTCTGATCTTGTTTAGGTGGGGTAATGCTAGAGAGTTCTATCCCTAGGGTATGTTTATGATCTTACAAAATGTTTATTGAATGAAACAGGATCTGCTGTCTTTGGAGAGGAATGATCTAGTAGAGTTGTAAAATTACATGTTCCTGAGCCTTTAAGGGAATTGAATAGTCCTATTCCTATCACTGAATCGAATAATGTAATTCAGGCCTTGGAAGAGATGCCAGAGTCCATCCAGCACAACTAATACTTGTATAAATAAGAAAAATATCATAATCTTTTTAAAATCTCTACTTTGTTGTTCATTTGTTAGGCATGGTGAAAATACTGAATATGGTATTATTTCACTACACATTATTTATTATAAGATACTAATTACTGATGAGGTTCAAGTATCCTCAGACACTTTCCTCGGAGGAACTGTGTTTGAATTTTCATTTTTAAAATAAGAATTCCAGATTGAAAGAAACACAAATAATTTTTCATTCCCGTTACTCGATTTGGTGGCTTGGCATTACCCTATCCTGGAATGATTTGAAAAGCATTTATCAAGTAAATGTTATTATTGTTGTTGTTATTAAGATGTGCGATTTTATGTAGAATTTTCATTGCCCAAGACTACCATATATGTCAAGTTCTTTGAAAAGATAAATAATTCAAAACAAGTGATCTTAATGAAATTCTTTGAATTCCTCTTGTAACTTCTATATATCAAAAGTCTGGCATTTTTATTCTATTAATAAGCTGTTAGCTGATTCATAAGGATTCTAAACAATATTGATTACCTTCACTAAATGTAAAAGGAACGTGTAACTTTACAACATTCCTAGATCAGCACTCTGATCTCCAAGGTCAGCAGTCAGAGTCAAATAACCAAATCTAATAGCCTTTTCTCAGTCCTTATTTACTTTAATTGCTCTGCAAGGTCCACGACTTTTAACATTCACTGTTTCTAATATAAATGCATATAACATATGTGTGCTATGTTTGAGTAATTCAGTATGCTACTCTAAAGTGCAAAAAAATACCACCAACAACAAATATCTATGTTCTCAAGTATTTTATGATTCAGGAGAGAAAATACATACACTATAATGCTAAGAGATATAAAATAGAGTGATATGAAGAAAGTGAATAAAGGCAAAGGAGGTGTTCATAAAGAAGAAAATTTGGGATGAGAAATCACTTTCATTGAAACAGATCAAGGAAGGCAATGAAGGAGATGACAACTGTTTTTAATGAGGAGAAAAAGAAATATTTTGACAGGAAGAGATACCTAGAAGTGATAGTTCAGACATAGTGGAAAGCAGCTGCATTTGCATGAGTACAGGAGAAGGCAAGACAAGATTGGGAAACAACTAATAATCCCATTTTTTCTGTGGTATATATCATGTGAAAGATAATCATGTTTGATTAGGTAGGTTATAGTCAAGTTCTGGAGTACCTCAAATAGGAAGGGAAAGATAACAGTTTATTCTGTAGACAAAGAGAGAGATGAAAGGTTTTTGACTATGGAGAGGTATGATATAATCAGTGAATTAGTCAAATTAATTTCTCTACTGTATATTTTTTTAAAACTGATTTTAGAGAAGAGACCATAAACAAAGAGACCTGCTATGGGTTTGTAATAATGTTAAAGAGAAATGAAAAGAAGCAATTTCATTACTTACAGAAGCTAAATTGCAGGTGCTAGAGAAGTGATTAGTGAAAAAGGAGAGAAGATTCATAGAGAATACTCTTTTTAGACTTAAGGAGGGAAGCAGAAAAGGAGGTAGTGACTGTTAAGATAGAGGAATGTGTGTGTGTGTGTGTGTGTGTGTGTGTGTGTGTGTGTGTGTGTGTGAGAGAGA
>NC_058132.1:547566858-547593906 GCF_016433145.1 Gracilinanus agilis | reverse complement strand
ATATATATATATATATATATATATATATATACATAAATATATATATATATATATATACACAGACAGACAGACAGAGAGACAGAAACAGAGAAATAGAGACTCAGAAACTAAAAGTGATAGAGACATATAGAGAGAAAGGGATACAGAAGGGAAAGAGAGACAGACAGAGACACAGAGACAGTGACAGCAAGAACCAAAGTAGTCTTTTAGGAGGCAGGAGATTCAAGATGATGGGATCAAAGGCATGAGAGATGTTATTAGCTTTAGCATGGAACAAGGAAATGGGAGTTAACTTTTATCTTAGAATGCTTGTCCTACCCCTTTTGTTTATTCATTTTTCTCTTTTGTACTGCTTCCTTTTCCTTCTCTTGCCATTGAAATGAACATGTACAAGAAAATTCAATTCCTCCACCCTAACTCTTTTCCTCCTCCTCCTTTCTCAGGAGGCCTTCCCAGAATTCCCTCTCTGGTCTCAACTGTCACCAACTGTCACCAACTGTCAGTCACTCCTTCTCTAGCTCCGTTTGTCCCATACCCCTTGCACAAATCCCATCCTTATATGTGTCTATATTGTTCTTTATGCTTATTCTGTCCCTTAGATATATCAACTATCATCTTTCTATAGGTGATTCCAAACAGCATGCTTAGCTTGATCTCATTCAAGTCAACAAGCATTTATTAAGTGGGTACTATGGGCACAAGAGAGACAAAAAATGGGGGGAAACAGATCGTGCTGTCAAACAACAAACATTCGAGTGTGGGAGACAGCATTCAAATAATAACTGTACTAATGTGTTATTTACAAGCTAAAATAGAAACAATCACAGAGGGAAAGAATTAGCAGTAAAGGATACTGGAAAAGGCTTCTTTCAGGAAGTAGGACTTGAGAACTCAGGAAACCAAGAAAAGGAGAAAGAGATTTCCAGGTATGAGAGACAGACAGTGAAAAGTCCTAGAGTCTGTAAATGAAGTGTCCTGTGAGAGGAAAGAGTGAGGAATCTCTGTAATTCTTTCTGTTTCTGTCAATTATAACATCATTCTACCTGTACTCTTAGCTCAAGGCCTTAGATTGATCCTTAATACCTTCCTTTTCTTTGTGAAGATCTTGCTTTTATCATTCTAGTTGATTCTTCCTTTATAATTTTTTTTCAGATTCATCTCTTTTAGACCTTTATTATTGCCATCACCTATGCCTAAACCTTTATTATTCTTTGCTTATTTTAACTTCCTTAACTGGTCACCTTGTCTCTATCCTCTTTAGCTATCCTCTAGTCTGTTAGATTTTCCCTCAGTGCTTTTTTTTTTTCATCATGCCATTCCTGCTTGAAAACATTCAATGTCTATCTAGTTCCAAGCTATTCTGCTTGCTTTCCAGAGTATTAGACCAAGATGACTCTTTTAATCCAATGAAATGTGCCTACTTAATGACATACATTAATGTCATACATTAGTATTAATGACATACAAAGACATATTGAACATAAGTGATATCAGACTCAAATAGTAAGGAAACACTAAACTATACTTAATTATGCATAAGTATCTCAGTGTAACATATATTGATTTATTTTAAAATATAACATATATTTTGTTCAATTTTTATTTGTTGTATTAAATATTTTTCAATTAGGTTTTAATTTGGTTCAGGCCACATTTGTGTTATTGGACTATGGACCTCATGTCTGATAATTTTTCCACTATGCTTCTATAATAAATGGTATTTTCTTATGATTTGGTTGAAAGAGTGATAGATTTGGAGATATAGGATCTGGGTTCAAATATTACCTCTATTACTTACTCTTTGTATGGAAATTCAATACATTTTTCTATGCCCTAGTTTCCTTACCATAAAATGTGGGATTTGTAATATGTTACCTTGAGAATTTCCCTTTCATCACTAAATGATCTTAAGAAGTTTTCACATGCCATTTTCTTGTCCAAAGTGCTCTTCCTCCACCTGTCAAAAATTATTTATCTTTTAAGATGCACTTAAGGTCTACTTCCTTTTAAAAGTCATCTTTAGTCATTATATATAGAAAGGAGATTTAAAGGTAGTATACTTTCGCTAACTTCCTTCAGCATTTAAGATGGGCACAATTCACTCACTGCATATTGTCAGCTTCTTTGTGGGGTAGAAAAATCTATGATCTTTTTATAGAGCTAATAATTTAATATATACCATTTATATAGCACCTTAAGCTTTGCAAAGCACATTACGTATATCATCTCACTTCATTCTCATAACAACTTTGTGAGACAGGTACAATTATTATCATCATTTTATCAATAATAGCTAAGGTTTATATATTATTTTATGCTTTATAACCACATTACATGTGTTACTTGATCTTACAACTACCCAGTGAAATAAGGGTTATCACCATTTTGCAGAAGAAGAAATTGAGTTTAAGAGAGATTAGATAATTTGTCCAATTTCACAAAATTAGTAAGCCTCAGAGACAAAATTGAAACTTGAGTACCATCTTGATGTCAAGTCTATTATTATCTAATGAATTACGAAGCTGCCTCTCAATAGAACTAGTTTTGTGTGTGTGTGTGTGTGTGTGTGTGTGTGTGTGTGTGTGTGTGTGTGTGTATAATTTATCCATCTCTCAAATTTTATTTATTTTACTCTGGAGGATATAACATATTTATTTGTATTTCCCAACAAATCTAAAATAATGTTTTACATATAGGAGGGCTTCAATAAATATTTGTTACTTTTGGATTTATAATGTATAAATTCTAATGAATCTAGGGAATAGTACATAGATCAATGCTTTCTAAACTGTTATCCATAGACTATGGAGTGATGACTGAGTTATTTTAAAGGAATACAAATCCATATGTACTCCATATTTTCTCATTTTGATCTTTGTTTAACTCCAATAAAATATGAAGTTTGACTCAGCATAATATTTAAACATTCTGTAGAGTGAATAATTCTCATGCATATCATATAACTATTACAATTTTTCAAGTATATGCTGGTGTTGTTATAATGATGAAAATTCAAGTTCATTTAAACTATTACTGAATTCATTCATTAAAATATTTAGCTTTATTAATAGAATCATATTATTTTCATCAAGGGAAATTATAGGATCATAAACTCTAGGATTATTATTAAACTATTTTCTAAAAATTTGCACCCACAGGTATGGGAATTGCCTAATTTACAAAAGTATTAATTAGCAGGTCTAACAGCAGAATACAGGATCTCTTAACCCAAGTGATCCAGGGATCTTCCAATGATTTTCCCAGTATACATGATTATTTTAATTGCATAATACACAAATGCTAATACAGTTAAATCTGGAGGTTGAAATGAGAAATATTTCACAGAATGACTTGTTATGGAGTCATGAAAATATAAAAATTGTAATGAATTCTTATCCCCCAAATTGGATCTTTATTTTTATAAACACAATATAACTATAATATTTCATAATTGTTTCTTGTATGTCTGTTCTGTTCCACTGATCTACTTTTCTATTTATTATCAAGTACCAGATAACTTTGATGTTTACTGCTTTATAAAACAATTCAAAATCTAGTAATGTTACACCTCCTTCCATTATAAATTTTTCATTAATTCCATTGATATTCTTAACCTTTTTTCCCAAAGGAATTTTGTTATTATTTTTCTAGTTCAATAAAATAATTTTTGCTAATTTGCTTGGCATGGCATTGAAAAAGTAGATTAGTTTAGGTAGGATTTCCATTTTAATTATATCTGCCCACCCATGAAAAATTAATATTTCTCCTATTATTTAAATCTGAATTTGTATAAAAAGCATTTTATAATTATTTACATGTAGATTCTAAGTGTTGGCAGATATTCTCCATAGTATTTTATTTAGTCAAAGACTATTTTTGTGGGTTTTGAAGTGTTGTGACTAGGGAAATTACATTCCCCAGTTTGCCTCAGGGGTCCCTCCCTTCTACTTCCTGGTGTGAGACTGGTCTGGAATGGATCAATCCAATGTTAGGGGAGGGACTACACCCTCTATTTCCTGGCATGGGATTGGTCCTGAATCAAAAGCACTACTTTCAGGCCCAGAATTGGTCTAGATAAGGACCAATCCTATACCTGGGAGGGGCTTTTGAATCTGAGAAGATTTGGGGGCAGGGCTCTAGTCAATTTCAGCTAGGGAACTTAGGTGGTTTTGGTTTTTCTTTGAATAAAGTTTTAAAAAAGAGATCAGTCAGATAGTTAGTTTTCTCTTATAAATTTTTTCCATATTTGAAATGGATTATCTCTTACTATTTCTCCTTACAGGACATTGTTAGTGATAGAGAAATACTGATGACTTATGTGCATTTATTTTATATCCTGATTTATGAACAGGAGAAAAATTATGAGTAAACAAAAGATAGAAAACATTATGAGATATTAAATGGATAATTTTGAATACATCTAATTAAAAGGTTTTGTACAAATAAAACAAATATAGTTAATATTGAAGGAAACAAATAACTTGGAAAAATTATATAGATAGTTTATCGGATCATATATCAAAAATATATGAAGAACTTTAAAAATAAATTTATAAGAATATTAAACATTCCTTAATTGATAAGTGTTCAAAAGGTATGGAGAGTTTTTAGATGAAATTAAAATATATATATATATGCATATATATATACATAAATATTCCCCAAATCATTATTGATTAGAGAAATAAAAATTAAAACAACTCTGAGATATCATTTCACACTTCTCAGATTGGCTAAAATGATAAATGATCAAGATGATAAATGTTGGAGGGGATGTAGAAAAATAGGTACATTAATACACTGTTGGTAGAACTATGAACTTTTCCAACCATTTTTGAAAGCAATATGGCATTATGCTTACAGAGTTACAAATCTATGTATACATTTTCAGCAAGCAATAAAACTATTAGTTTTATTTCCAAATATGATCAGAGAAAAAAATGAAAAAAATTATGTGTTCTAAAATGTTTATAGCAGCATTCTTTGTGTTAGTAAAGAACTTGGAAATCGCACAGATGCCCATCAATTGGGATATAGCTACACAAGATGCAACATGTGATTGGGATAGAATAATATTATGTTTTAAGAAATGAAAAGCACATTATTTTAGGAAAAATAGGATAAGACCAACATGACATTATGAAGAGTGAAATGAGCAGAACCAAGAGAACATTATATATAGCAATAGAAATATTGTTAGAAGAATTACTTGTATATGTATACCTCCAGAGAAAGAACTGATAAAGAAAAATAAGTAAGTTAGTTTTATATATACATATATCTTTTTTTTTCAAATGACTCCTCTAATGGGCAGAGGGCAGGGAGGAATATATCTGGTATTTTAATGTAACAAATAAATAAAGTTAAATTTTAAAATGGAACCTATAATAGTATGTCTATATCTTGGCCCCAGAAATAAAAAAAAAGGTAGAAGAGAGGCAGATGTATGTGTGTGTTTGTGTGTGTGTGTGTGTTTGTGTGTGTGTATATGTGTGTATTAGGGGAGATGAGGAATGAAGGGGTAATGTGTTTTAATTTGCATTTATATTGTTCTGTAAATGTTCCATGGCAGTGGACCAATTTAGATCAGATTTTGTTAACCTAGGACCATGTACCTCCCAAAGTGCTTTTAGATAGGTTTCAGGACTTCTGTGAATTTGGATCACTAAAAAAAAATCATTTTAATTCAGTATAAGATGTTTATTTAATAATAGTACACAATTGGGGCAGCTGGGTAGCTCAGTGGAGTGAGAGTCAGGCCTAGAGACAGGAGGTCCTAGGTTCAAACCCGGCCTCAGCCACTTCCCAGCTGTGTGACCCTGGGCAAGTCACTTGACCCCCATTGCCCACCCTTACCACTCTTCCACATATGAGACAATACACTGAAGTACAATGGTTTAAAAAAATAATAGTAATAGTACACAATTTATTTCATACATTTAAAAATGTTATTGTAAGAAGGGGTGCAGAGAGTTAACTAGATTGCCAAAGAGTTTAAGAACCTCTGATTTCTACCTGGATCTGGGAATAATTTGGAATAGAAAAAAATAATTCACACAATAAGAGGATTTTACTAAAGAAGATAATATAGAAAGTAATTATTGCTATATAGAACTTAAACTTATAAGACACCCACACTTAGAAGGTGGTTAATCAACCAGGAAAGGAGATTGAAAAGAATCAATCATTTAAGTAGGAAAACAAATGCAGGAATCAATGAATAAACTTATATCAAATTGTTCTGTGCCAAGCATTAAACTAATATAACTAATGTAATTGTAGTTACCAATAGAAAAAGTCAGATGGTTTCTGTTCTCAAGGAGAATGTTCCATTCCAAAAGAGGAGTTTAAAGTATGTAATACAAAACAGTGACAAAATTAAATACCTATCAAAGTGGGCGTTTCTGGAGAGAGGGGAGAAAAAAGGACACTGCTGAAAGTTGTGACTAGAGTTCTATCAAAGAATAGTTTAGAAAACACCATGAGATTTAGCAGCAAAAAGATTTTGTAACATAGCTGCAGTTGAGTGATAGATTTGAAAGTAGAGTTGCTTAGTGAATGAGTGATGATGAAGTGTTCTCCCCAGAGAAAATTATTTTACTGGATGTTTCACAGTGAAAGGGAATACAAATAAAAGACAACAACATGAAAGGATAACAAGTATGGCAAGTGAAATATTTTTTATTTGTTTGTTTTTAGATAGATGTATTTTCAGACTACAGAGAAGGAGCCAGTAGGTAAAGGGAGAGACAAGATGAGAGGAAAAGAGAGGGACGTGTGAAGATGGGATTAACTCTCCCCTGCCCATTTTTAGATTTAATCACCAGAAAGTATACACCCCATTTACACTTGAGTGGGGGAGGTCTGTGACCCACCTGTGTGAAAATAGGTGACGAATCAGATTTAATTGACTGCCCCTGGACAGTCCTAAGCAAAAGTTTAGCTGTAATTGGTACACGTAAAGTGGGAGGAAGGCACAGGAAGTGACAAAAGGAATAGTCTTTAAAAGTGGCAAGAACTTCCTGTGATGGGCTCTTTTGCCTTGAACTAGACATTGGAGGAGCTCTGGCTGAGGACCTTGGACTACTTTCTATTTCTCCTTAGAACTACCACTTGGGTGAGTGAAAAGGCTTCCTCCCTTCCTTAACCTTTCCTGGAGGTACTAGGCTCCAGAGGGGTCCCTCGTCTGGGAGGAGGCCTCATAGGTAAAATCCTTGTTAATTGACCCCTAGGCCCTCCTACTGGGACTAGTGGAGCCCTACTGGAGTAAACCAGGGCTTGAACACAAATTCTAGTTCATTAAACTAGATATCTTACTCTGCCCTCTTTCACCTTTCTCTACTTTTCACTCTTTCCCTCTCCTTTTTTAAATAAATTACCAAAAAATCATTTTGGAATTGAGTAATTAATTACTGGTGACCATACTCTTAAATAACTTAGTCCAACCCTTTAATTTTAACACCTTACATTTACTGACCCCCCCTTTACAGATGAAATGACAGAATTGTCATTCTTTCCTATACAACTTAGCCTATTAGAATCCTTTTCAATTCCCAAGGCTCAGCTTAAATGCCAGTTCCTCCAGGAAGCCTTCCAATTCTTGCAAATTTTTGTGTTCATTCACTCCTCAGATTAATTTCTGAGCACTCTGAAATGTTATATTCAACCAGTGGAATTAAAAAATGCTTGAAGAGAAAGGGTGCTTAGGACTTTATCCTTTTGTACTTACCCTAAGTAACTTTTCCTAAGTACTCATCCTAAGTACTTTTGTACTTATCCTAAGTAACTAGCACACTGTTTTTGGCTACATTAACTGAGATGAACTAAAAGGTCAGAAATTCTACCTCCTTCATGGAGCCTCCCCTGAAACCTCCTCTGCCATCTTTGCTGTGAAAGCTAAAAATGACATTTTCCTATGCATATTCTCCTAGAACAGTGATGGGCAAACTTTTTTGCAAACTTGTTTGTCTATCACTGTCCTAGAACATTGGTTTCTTTTTACTTTTCTTTGCCCCATCTTATCCTACTTTGTGTTCTACTTATCTGGGTACAGATCATTTACTTGGCTTTAGAATGTAAGCACCTTGAGGATTCTTTGTATCGATAAACCCAATAAATGTTTAATATTGTCAAAGATAATTGTACTATTTGGAACTTATTGAAAATTATAATTTTATTAAATGGGTCACCTAAGAATTTCTGTTTATAATGTATGTATATGTATATATGCTTATATATTAATATGCATAGACAATGTATATACTGACTTTTCATTACAAATAATTTTTTTATATTGTTATCATGCAGAAGAGTTGATGCAGTGAGGAATGTATAGTTGTCTTCATATTCTTGAATGGCTGTCATTTTGAAGAAAAAAATCAGCTCATTCTGGGTGCTGATTCAGAGAACATAGCTACAACCAGTAGAAAGAAAATATTGCAGACAGATTTTCCAAAGAGCCCTGAAAAACAAACTTACATAAATAGCCATGAGAAGCATTAATATGCAATACATGGACAGAACACATACAGAAGCATAATTATGATTAAGTGAAGGATACATGCATTGCACATAGGATATGTATGTCTATTTGTATGCCAGGATAACAACACATATGATTGTGGAGTTGTAAGGCCTGAGGTTAAGCAAACCAAATGACTTAAGTGATTTTTGTGGTAAAAGTGAGCAAGAAAAATATTTTAACTCTAAAAAACATTTAGATTTTCCTGAGTATATATAATCAAAAGTAACAGCAGTTATACATTTTCGACTTGGCATCATCATCATTCTGATTCCAAGTTTGACAGGAGCTTGTGTTGTGAATCCTATGGAAAATGTGTTCATTTGCAATCTATTTTCTACCCAGGCAGAAATGAGTTTTCTTCTAAATGCCATATTCAACTGGAATTATTTAAAACCATTGGAGATTTTCTGTAATGATGCAATGGTGTTTCAGCTAGAGATTCCCAAGTAGAATCTTCCTTGCCAGCTAAATGTAGTCTCGTTATTTTTTGTAAATTTTTTTTTTACACTCAAACACTCCCTTTGATTTCTCACTATCTGCCGACAAGAGAAAGAAGGAAAAAGAAAGTCTCTTTAGTAGTTCATAAGATCTTGATTTTATTTAGTATTTGTTTCCTCATAACATTTGAGAATATTATTAATATTAAACTATTTCAGGAAAAAGTTGCTTACCAATCCTGTCAGAATAAAGGAGGTAATTATGATCTATTACTGTGTTTATAATCTAAATCCTTACTTAGGGGGATTAATTCATAAGAAACAAGGTCATAGATTCTAGTTTTGGTGGTAGAGTTTGAGTAGATGATAAAACAGTTACCAAAGATTTTTTTTTTAAAGGCAATGGGATTTAAGTGACTTGCCCAGGGTCACACAGCTCAGAAGTGTCTGAGACCAAATTTGAACCCAGGACCTCCCATCTCTGGGTCTGACTCTCAATCCGCTGAGCCACCCAACTGCCCCCCTAAATATTCTTAATATAGATAAACTTTCCATTTCAATGAGGCTTAGAATATCATATTAAAAACATTATTTAATCAATATTTTTTCAGATATCTTAAATAACTAAAAACTATTGCAGATCTACCCCACCAAAATAAACCACAGAACTTTTTTTTAATTGACCATATTATCTTTTCATAATATTAAATAGAGATATTTGTGTTTGCTTAATTTGATCTATGCATAGTATACAATGAACCATTTTGCTGTCTCTACTAAGGACATGTGAAAAGAAATGGATATGACTTTTATCACAAAATGTTTATTAGTTATAAGACTGAAAGGACTGCTTATGAACTCTGAATGAAGTTACAAGTAGTTTTGATAAAAAATATCTTTATTTTAAAAAAAAAGATACTCACCTGTCCAGAATGTCTTCATTATTTCCTAGCAGCAGAGGAATATGTTAGGTGACCTGTTAAGTTACCTCAAAGTCTATGTTTTGATGAAAATACTTTCTATAAATTCAAGTTTAATAGTTTTCAAAGTAGAAAAAAAATGACTGAAAATAATTTAACATATAAATGGTGTTCCAGAATACCCTTTTAATCACAAACTCTTTTATAATCATTAGATAATATAAATTCACACAATCACAAGTTTAGCTTATTTTCAATAATTATTTAAATGTATTCAGATGTCTTCTTCTCTTTGTATGTTATTTTGATTATTCATTATTATCAATAATTGTTTATTACAGATTCATCAAGTGTATGACACCACAGACATGGATTCATCACAATCAAATAGCAAACAAATGGGGGACTAGAGTATTTGTGGGGGAAAAAAAACAACAAAAAAACCAAACTCTGGTCTAGAATCTAAGAAACATGATTTCTACTCCCAACTATTCTGCTTTGGGACTTTAGACAAAGCACTTAATCTTTTGAAGCCTCCATTCATTCCCATATCTGTAAAACAAAGATATTAGTTGAGATGGGTTCTTTTTTTATTATTATTATTTTTTTCATTATTTTGCGTTTTCTCTACTTGTCGGAAACCTGGAAACGAGCGACTTGCAGTTTTTCCCCCTTCCATTTCTAATCAGAGATTTGAGATGTCATGTTAGGCTGTCATGTTTCAGTTACCCCGTTTGTTGAGGATCACTGTGATGTTCATCAAAAGCGGAGCATTAGCCCAATATTGGCGAGGTCCGGAGAAATCAAAATGGAGCACGTCCCTAGGCTTTAGAAATTGAGTCGAATCTCCACGTTCTAATTTTAAATTGGCCCGAGTCCTGAGAAAATGAAAGCATGATTACCTAAGCTTTCCAGTTTCTGTTCAGATTAATACCCAAATTTCTGACATCCATGACAGAGCTGACAGTTTGGAAGTTGCGGTTTTTTTCTGAGGACAAGGACGACACTTCGCAACTTCGCGGCTAAAGCACTGGCAGGACACTAATTAGCCTCTTGTCCTGGCTATTCATAGGAATAATACAAAATGCTTGCCAGCATTCATCACAGTTTCAACGTGAAGCTGATGAAGTCAGTGCAAATGACGCGGATGGGATTTTTAAGGGAGGGAGGAGGGGGAGGGGATAGTGACATACTGTTCTTCCGTGAAAGAAGTGTTTTGTCCAGCCTGCTAAAATGAGCTACTTGTTGATGAGCCTGGCCTGGCACGCAGCCATGTTTTTCAGACCTCACATTTTCTTAGCTTGCCTTTGTTGAACATACTGTACAGTATCTTTAGCTGGTATGAAGATTTCTAACATCCCTCTAGTGTCCAAAAGCACAGTGATGTTGTTCTTTTCTGTTATTAGTCAAGAATGGCAGTTTGTGATACATTTGCAAAGGACACAGAACACTTTTTGCACTTAAGGACCTGTGGTGATACAGAGATGGAGTAAAACTGGAAAAAAAAAAGACAAAAAAAACCACATTTTTCCTATTTTAAAAAAATGATATATTTCCTTGATGAGCCTGTGTTTACATATGGAACATTATATATCATTTATTCTCTATTTTCTGTAGCATCTTTTAAAAATGCTTGCCCTTTCTCCTCCAGGATTCTGTTATGTACTTTGTAAGTTACTAAAATAGAAGAGAAATTGGTGGCAGAGAGGAAGGCAATTTTAAATTCACCTGAAGTGTCTCTTCCTAGGGAGAGATATAAGGACACCAACCATGTTCTGCTCTATTTTGCCAATATTAAGATTGCAAAATTAAGACATTAACCACAAATCCTTAAGGGCCAATCATAGACAAAAGCAATAAAAGAAATATACATGTTTGCCTATTTATATGGATTTTTTTATATTAATGGATAGCAAGAGTTTCTAAAAGCAAAGTGAAATTCTTTAATTTCTCCCTTAAAGGAAAATGTTCATGGCATAAGAAAGCATTCTGGGAAAAATCAGATGATATCTGAAGTTCGATGAACATGTTAAAGACGAAATCAAAGATAAATTTAACTGTGCCATGATTCATATTGCCTGTTATGTCATCTGTGTTTCTGACAAACAGAACACATGGGGAGTTGAATATAATTAATCATTGTGATATTATTGTCAAAGGGAGGAAAAAGAAAAGTTAGGAAAATGTGAACATACAGTTGTCAGTAAGTTATTGTACATTATCCTACACAAAGAAGAATATATTATTGAAAACATGTTTTAAAAACCACAAAAAAAGAAAATTGGTTACTTATAAAACAATAAAAATGACCATGAGCCATCATTTCAATCATAAAAAAATCATAATAGCAAAAATTAAAACAGATCTATAAATACCTCTGCAATAAAATGTGAGGCCAACTTTTTCTTCCAAAATAAATCATGCCAGATAAATATCATATGTTCAAAAATAATCAGTACACTATTCAATAACAGCTTAAATTATGGCTTTGATACCATAATTTGGTATTGATACATTAACATAATTTTTTAATATTCTAGACTTATCCTATGAATGTAAAGAAGTGAAAGATAGGCAAATTTACCACATTCTTTGATGAAATGTTTTAAATTCCACTTACTTCAATTCTTAAAGGATATTTTATTGCATCATTGTTGGAAATCCTTTGATTAATGTTAATCATAGAACCTCTATTAGTTAGTAGATGATTTTGAGTTTCCACTGCGAAATTTATTCCATCTTTCAGCAACACTGAAGATGAGTTTGAATTTAGCAAGGCTGGTCTTCAGATTACAGATGTATGAGCTCATTACTATAAGCCCTTCCAATGTGGTCAAGATCTATCAGAACTTCAACACTTTTAGTGCTACCTTCCAAAAACCAAGATCATTCACACCCTAATTAGAGAAAGTATGTTTTTATGTCAGTGGATAATTTAAGATTAAACCTGTGTAAAAATCTTCTATGCATTTAAAACTTTGATCATCACAATGACCAGAACCATGAAAGTTACCCACCTCCAGACAGAGATAAAATATTCAAGATGCAGAATGAAACATATATTTCATGATATACCAATGCAAGCATTTGTTTTGCTTGTCTATGCATATTTGTTACATGGGTTTTGTGTTTATTTTTGTTTCTATTTTTTAATAGAGGAAAGGAGTCAGAAGAAGAGAAAATAGATTTTAGTTAATTGAAAAAATAAATTAAAGAAACATTTATGTACAAAATACAAGGCTAAAACTTATCTTGCTCCTCAGGGAGTGAACAGTCCAAGAAAAAGTGGTTATCAGGAATAGAAAAAGGACATACATAAATAGAGATCTGAAAAACATTAAACTACACCATAAAAATAAATACTATATATTATATATTGCCATAACAACAGCAGGTGGTTGGCAATTTACTAAATTCTTCACTAAGTTAGGCCTTGGATAAGAGGCACAATTTACCACTGAAAATTTGGTTGAAACTGTCAGAGATGATGTTTAGATACTATAGCTTTTCAAAATCCTGAAGAAATGAGAGAACACAAAAAGTCATTTGCATAGTTGTTCTAAAATAAAAGGAGTCAATATATTTTGAACACTAATAAATTCTACCAAAGTTAAAATTTTTTTGTCTAATTTCATATAACTAAGAAATGATTGGGGACAACTGGGTAGCTCAGTGGATTGAGAGCCAGGTCTAGAGACAGGAAATCCTAGGTTCAAATCTGGCCTCAGACACTTTCCAGCTGTGTGACCCTGGGCAAGTCACTTAACTCCCATTGCCTAGCCCTTACTGCTCTTCTGCCTTGATGGAAGGTAAGGGTTAAAAAAGAAAGAAAGAAATGATTGCCTTTGCATGTAGTTTGTCAGCAAATGCTTTGTAGAAGAGGTGGAATACTTCAACAACTTTTGGGAATTTCAGAAAAAAAAGTGTTACATAATAGAAGATATTACAAATATGGAAATAGTGATGCTTTTATTCGCTATATGAAATATGAGAGAAGATTTTCAAAATTCCTTATTATTTTAAATCTACCACTTCATGATTTCTAGGGAGAAACTGTTTAATGTTTGCCTACTATCAATATATTTTGGGCAAGTATAATTAATTCAGAACAAATTCATCTATGTCAAGAAAGTGCCTCCTTACATTCTTTCTATTTATAATTATGTAGTGGAAAAAGAGCTAATTATGGAGTTAGAAGATCTGAATTCTGAAATACATTATCTGTGCAACTGTGGACTTGACTTTTTTGACTTTTTTGAGCCTTCATTTCCTCACCATTAAATGAAGATTCAGGTTAGATAACATATACTATGCCCTCCTCTTCCAAGTCCAATTATTCTAAAACTATACAAATTACAGAATCACAAAATGCCATTGTTTGAAGGAAATTTAGTTCCAACAGTCCAATCCATACCCCCAAAAAGGAAGACTCCCTGTCACAAAGAGGAATACAGTCTATACTTTGAAGATTTCTGACTAACAGGAACTCTATATAGTTGTCACTCTATATTTGAATATTTTAGAGATGTATTTGGACAGGACTCATTAGGAAGATTTCTTGAAATTTTTCTTTTAAGAATTTGATATTCATTGCTATTCATTCTACTATCTTTAAGTTGCAAGTCTTATAAACTCTTTTTTTTCAATTCTCTTCCTTCTTGACCTCTTTGCAGTCTTCTTTTGCACTGTCACTCAACCTCCCCTATTAGATACTTTCTCCTACCTAGGTTTTCCTGACACTAATCTTTCTTGATTTTCCTCCTATCAGTCTGATCCCTCATTCCTTTTTTTTCTTTTGTCTTTCTTTTACTTATTTATTTTTTAAGTACAGCATATTTTATTTATTTAATTTTTCACATTGTTACATGATTCATGTTTTCTCTCTCCCCTACCCCCTTCCAGAGTCGACAAGCAATTTCACTTGTTTGTGCATATATACATACATTACCACTGAAAGCCCATTTCCAGAGTATTCATTTTTGGAAAAAAGTAATCCTTTGAAACCAAAATTCCAATTTACCTACCCATATAAACGTGATAAGTCACATATTTTCTTCTGGATTTCTACTGTCACAGTTCTTTCTCTAGATGTGGATAGCATTCTTCTTCATAAATCCCACAGAATTGTCCTGTCAATCCCTCTTTCTTAGTATTTCATAAGAGATGTTCATCCAAGTTCACCTGGTTGTTCTCCAAGGGTCTATCACTGACCCTCTTCTCTTTTTCCCGTTATATTATTGCTTTTGGTGATCATGAGTTTTTCCCTTGAGTTCCTGTCCTGCATTGCCAACTTCCTCTAAGACAACTCAAACTGGATGTTCCAGAGCCATTTTAAATTCAACATGTCTAAATCACACATTCAGTATAGTTTCTTCCTAACTTTCCCTTCTTCCCAAATTTAATATTACATCTGGTAGCATTACTATCTTCCTATTTACCCCAGACTCAGACATTTTGTGTCAATCTTGACTCCTCACTTCCATGAAGCCTACATTCATAACAGTTCCTAATTTTGGTCACTTTTATTATCCTGACATAACTTGTATACTTTCCCTTCTTGACTAGGATCAAATATAAAATACTTTCCTGATCCCAACTAAGATCAAATAGAAAATTCTTTGACATTTAAAAACTCTTTATGACCTTATTTGCCCATTCCTTTCCAAACTTTTTTTAATCTACTCCTTTCCATACACTTTGCAAACCATTATACAGACTTTCTTCCTGATCCTTCTACACATTTATCCTTTTCTTAACTCCATGAATTTGTACTACCTATCCCCTATAAGTTGGAATTTTCTCCTTTCATACTTCTGACTCTTAGCTTTCTGGGCCTTCTTCTAGATTGAGTTCCAATTCCATCTTTGACAGAAGGATTTCTCCATCCATCTCTTTATCCTCTTCACTCTAAGCTTGCCTTCCATCTATATTGTATATATCTTATATGTACATAAATATTTGTCTGTTATACAATGTAAGCCTCTTGAGAGAAAGGCCTATGTTTTTACTTTTCTTTGAATTCTTAGGACATAGTACAATGCCTTGCACAAAATAACTACTTAATAAAGGCTTACCAACTGACTGAGTGGAACCCAAAAGAACAAGTCAAATAATATTTCTTCATAATGGAACTGAGCCTATTAAGCTATAGATTCACATTGCCTCCAAACTTTTCTCCTATAAAATGGGTTCAATATATATTAGAATCTTAGATACACTCCCTTCAGTTCTCTACAGTTTATTAGCATCCTTTCCAACATGTGTCAGTATTGAAGATAATTCTGATATAAATCCAAGAATATAAATCAGAAAATCTCCTTCTCACCCTATCTCTTTCTCCAGGAGGTTACTCTCAGGCACTTTTATCACTTTTATTACTCTACCACAGGCCCAGATTACTATAAGTCTTATGGGGTTGTGAGCTTTCCTCTTCCCGGAACTGTTTGGCCTTTTTCCTACTGCCCTCCATGTCTTCCCTCTCTGGGGCTGGTTATTATTTCTGGGCCTGAGAAATTTTTTAGGTTAGGGATGAAAATATGCAAAGATAAGAATGCTTTATTCTCCAGGGCCTTCATTCCACTAACTCTATCTCTTTGTGTATAGTTATATTTTATTCTGGCTTTAAGAATTCATTTTTCAGACTTTGTTTAGAGGCCAAAATCTAAAAATTTAGCACCAAATTATATTCTTCCCAACCCCCTAAGATCATGGCTCAATTATCAATCATTAATCAGATATCATTGGGATGACTACTCCTTCTTTATGATAATGTGCTCAAAGGCAAAACAAAAAAAAAAAGGCTTCATGGTTTTCATCAATCACTTCAATAGAGACACTCATATCTTTTAAAGTGAATTTTCAGACACATCACAGCTAATCTAATCTAATCAAATCACATCTAATCACAGCTTATCTCTCTCAATCTTTCTCTAATAATATATATATACAAAATTATACAAATATACATACATATATTCATATCCATGTATACCTAGACACACATAGACATTTATATACATACATATATATAAATTATTTATTTGCTTATTCATCCATATTTATTTATTTAGCATTTATTTTTTATATTAATTTTATTTTGAATGTTTTCTCATAGTTATATTTTTCCTATTCTTTCCCTCTCCCCCAAGCCCCAACCTCCCCACACTCCTGTAGTTGACACACAATTCCACTGGGTTTTACATATATCATTGATTAAGACCTAATTTCATATTATTGATAGTTAGACTAGAGTTATCATTTAGCATCTACATGTCCAATAAAGTCCCTATCAGCCTATGTGTTTTCAAGCATTTGTTTTCTTCTGTGCTTTTAATCCCACAGATCTTCCTCTGACTTTTGCTAGTTTTCTTTCTCATAAGTCCCTCAGCCTTGCTCTGGATCCTTGCATTGCTGCTGTTAGAGAAGTCCTTTACATTTGATTGTACCACAGTGTATCAATCTTTGTGTACAATGTTATCCTAGGTCTGCTCCTTTCACACTGCATCAATTCCAGGAGGTCATTCCAGTTCACATGGAATTCCTCCAGTTCTTTATTCCTTTGAGCACAATAGTATTCCATCACCAACAGATACCACAACTTGTTTAGCCATTCCCCAATCGAAGGACATTCTCTCATTTTCCAATTTTTAACACCTCAAAGAGCATGGCTATACATATTTTTGTACAAGTATTTTTCCTTATTATCATCTTGGGGTATAAACCAAGCAGTGCTATGGCTGGATCAAAAGGCAGAAAATCATTTAAAGCCCTTTGGGCATTGTTCCAAATTGCCATCCAGAATGGTTGGATCAGTTCACAACTCCACCAGCAATGCATTAATGTCCCAATTTTGCCATATCCCCTCTAACATTTATTACCCTCCCTTGTTGTCATTTTAGCCAATCTACTAAGTGTGAGGTGATACTTCAGAGTTGTTTTGATTTGCATTTCTCTAATTATAAAAGATTTATAACACCTTTTCATGTGTTTGTTGATAGTTTTGATTTCTTTATCTGAAAATTGCCTCTTCATGTCCCTTGCCCATTTATCAATTGGGGAATGACTTATTTTTTTTTTTACAAATGATTTAGCTCCTTTTATATTTGAGTACCTAGACCTTTGTCCCAGATTTTTGTTATAAACATTTTTTCCCAATTTGTTGCTTCCCTTCTAATTTTGGTAGCATTGCTTTTGCAGCTGTTTTTTTTTTTTTAACCCTTGTACTTCGGTGTATTGTCTCATAGGTGGAAGATTGGTAAGGGTGGGCAATGGGGGTAAAGTGACTTGCCCAGGGTCACACAGCTGGGAAGTGGCTGAGGCCGGGTTTGAACCTAGGACCTCCTGTCTCTAGGCCTGACTCTCACTCCACTGAGCTACCCAGCTGCCCCCGGTAGCATTGCTTTTGTTTGTACAAAAACCTTTAAATTTAATGTAATCAGAATTCTTTATTTTACATTTTGAAATTTTTTTCTAACTCTTGCTTAGTTTTAAAATCTTTCCTTTCCCAGAGATCTGAGAAGTATACTATTCTGTGCTCACCTAATTTACTTATAGTTTCTTTCTCTATATTCAAGTCATTCACCCATTCTGAGTTTGTCTTGGTATTGCCCCCCCACCCATATCCAATGTACATTTCCACTGGTTTTAACATGTATGATCAATCAAGACTTACAGGACTTATTTACATATTATTGATAGTTGCATTGGTGTGGTAATTTAGTGTCTACATCCCCAACCATGTCCACATCAACCCATGTGTTCAAGCAGATGTTTTTCTTCTGTATTTCCACTCCTGCAGATCTTCCTCTGAATGTGGGTAACATTCTTTCCCATAAATCTCTTAGAATTTTCCTGGGTCATTGCATTGCTGCCAGTATAGAAGTCCATTACGTTTGATTTTACCACAGTATATCAGTCTCTGTGTAGAAAGTTCTTCTGGCTCTGCTCCTTTCACTTTGCATCAATTCCTGGAAGTCTTTCCAGTTCACATGGAATTCCTCCAGTTTATTATTCCTTTGAGCAAAATAGTATTCCATCACCAGCATATACCACAATTTGTTCAGCCATTCCCCAATTGAAGGGCATAACCTCATTTTCCAGTTTTTTGCCATCACAAAAAGCACGGCTATAAATATTTTTGTATAAGTCTGTTTAACGAAGATCTCTTTGGGGAGCCAACCCAGCAATGGTATGACTGGATCAAAGGGCAGGCAGTCTTTTAGAGCTTTTTGGGCATAGTTACAAATTGCCATCCAGAATGGTTGGATCAGTTTATAACTCCACCATTGAGAACACTTTCTCATGTGCTTATTGATACTTTTGATTTCTTTATCTGAAAATTGCCTATTCATGTCCCTTGCCGATTTATCAATTGGGGAATGGCTTGTTTTTTTGTACAAATGATTTAGCTCCTTTTATATTTGAGTAATTAGAACTCTGTCAAAGTTTTTTGTTATAAAGATTTTTCCCCACTTTGTTGTTTCTCTTCTGATTTTGTTTTCATTGCTTTTGTTTGTACAAACCCTTTTTAATTTAATATAATCAAAGTTATTTATTTTACACTTTGTAATTTCTTCTACCTCTTGCTTGGTTTTAAAATTTACCATTTCCCATAGATCTGACAGGTATACTATTCTGTGTTCACCTAATTTTCTTATAATTTCCTTCTTTATATTCAAGTCTTTCACCCACGCTGAATTTATCTTGGTGTAGGGTATGAGATATTGATCTAAACCTAATCTCTCCCATATTGTTTTCAAATTTTCCCAACAGTTTTTGTCAATTAGTGGATTTTTGTCCCAAAAGTTGGGCTCTTTGGGTTTATCATACTCTGTCTTGCTGATGTCACTTACACAAAGTCTATTCCACTGATCCTCCCTTCTGTCTCTTAGCCAGTACCATATCGTTTTGATGACCTCTGCTTTATAGTATAGTTTAATATCTGGTACTGCTAGGCCACCTTCCTTCGTGGTTTTTTTTTTCATTATTTCTGTTGATATTCTTGATCTTTTGTTTATCCAAATGAACTTTGCTATACTTTTTTCTAATTCAGTAAAAAAATGTTTTTGGTAGTTTGATAGATATGGCACTAAATAGGTAAATTATTTTATGTAGAATGGTCATTTTTATTATATTAGTTCATCCTACCCATGAGCAATCAATATTTTTCCAGTTGTTTAGATCTAGTTTTAATTGTTTGGAAAAGTGTTTTGTAGTTATTTTCATATAATTCCTGTGTTTGTTTTGTTAGATAGATTCCTACATATTTTATATTGTCTAGGGTTATTTTAAATGGTGTTTCTCTTTCTACCTCTTGCTGCTGTGATACATTAGAAATATATAGAAATGTTGATGATTTATGTGCATTTATTTTGTATCCTGCAATTTTGCTAAAGATGTTGATTATTTTCACTAAATTTTTAGTTGATTCTCTAGGATTTTTTAAGTAGACCATCATATCATCTGCAAAGAGTGATAGCTTAGTCTCCTCAATATACCTTCAATTTCTTTTTCTTCTCTAATTGCTACTGCTAGTGTTTCTAGTACAGTGTTAAATAATAGAGGTGATAGTGGGCATCCTTGTTTCACACCTAATCTTATTGGGCTTCTAATTTATCCTCATTGCATATGATGCTTGTTGATGGTTTTAGATATATACTGTTTATTATTTTTAGGAAAGGTTCTTCTATACCTATACTTTCTAGTGTTTTCAATAGGAATGGATGTTGTATTTTGTCAAAGGCTTTTTCAGCATCTATTGAGATAATCATGTGGTTTTTGTTGGTTTCCTTGTTAATATGGTCAATTATGTGAATAGTTTTTCTAATGTTGAACCATCCTTGCATTCCTGGTATAAATCCCACCTGATCTTAATGAATAAACCTCATGGTCACTTGCTGGAGTCTTTTTGCTCGTATTCTATTTAAGATTTTTGCATCTATGTTCATTAAGAAGATTGGTCTGTAGTTTTATTTCTCTGTTTTTGATCTACCTGTCTTTGGGATCAGTATCATATTTGTATCATGAAAGGAGTTTGGTAGAACTCCTTCTTTGCTTCTTATGTCATATAGTTTGTATAGTATTGGAATTAGTTGTTCTTTGAAGGTTTGATAGAATTGTCTTGTGAATCCATCTGGTCCTGGGAATTTTTTCTTAGGGAGTTCTTTGATGGCTTGTTCAATTTCTTTTTCTGATATGGGATTATTTAAGTATTCTATTTCTTCTACTGTTATTCTAGGCAATTTATATTTTTGTAAATATTCATCCATATCCCCTAAGGTGCTATATTTATTGCCATATAATTGGGCAAAATAGTTTTTAATGATTGCCTTGATTTCCTCTTCATTAAAGGTGAGGTCTCTCTTTTTCATCTTTAATACTGATGATTTGGATTTCTTCTTTACTCTTTTTAATTAGATTGACCAGTACTTTGTCAATTTTGTTTGTTTTTTTAAGTACTAGCTTCTAGTCTTATTTATTAATTTAATAGTTCTTTTACTTTCAATTTTATTGATTTCTCCTTTAATTTTTATAATCTCTAATTTGGTCTTTAGCTGGGGATTTTTAATTTGTTCCTTTTCTAGTTTTTAAATTTGTATGCCCAGTTCATTGACCTTTGCCCTCTCTAATTTTTTAATAAATGCACTCAAGGATATAAACTTCCCCCTAAGTAAGGCCTTAGCTGCATCCCACACAGTTTGGTAGTATGCCTCATCATTGTCATTCTCTTCAATGAAATTATTGAGTGTTTCTATGATTTCTTCTTTAAATAACTGGTTTTGGAGAATCATATTATTTAATTTCCAATTAGTTTTTGATATGCCTATCCAGGTACCCTTACTAATTATTATTTTTATTGCATTATGATCTGGGAAGGTTACATTTATTATTTCTGCTCTTTTGCATTTGTTTGCAATGTTTCTATGCCCTATTACATGGTCAATCTTCATGAATGTACCATGTGCAGCTGAAAAGATGGTGTATTCCTATTTGTCCCTATGTATTTTTCTCCACATATCTATTAAATCTATTTTTTTCTAGGATTTCATTCACTCCAGCCCTTGACCTTAACCCTGTGTATGCCCACCTGCCTCATATGTGTTTCTTGCAGACAACATATGGTAGGATTTTGTATTCTAATCCACTCTGCTATTTGGTTCTGTTTTATAAGCTAGTTCATCCCATTCACATTCAGGGTTATAATTGTCAGCTGTGTTTTCCCTAACATTTTGGTGTCCTCTCCTAGTTCAACCCCTTCTTCTCATGCTATTTCATTTTAAACCAGTGGTTTGTTTTAGAGTATTCCCCCTTGTCCCCTCCCTTGATTTACTTCCCTTTCCACCTTCTCCCTTATTATTCCACTCTTTGTATTTTTTAACACCTAAAGAATTCCCTTCCCCCTCTCCTCCCTTCCCTTTTTTGACCTCCCCACTCCCCTGCTCCCCTTGGATAATCCCTTCTGACTTTCTCAGTAGGGTTAGATAGAATTCTATATCCCAATGGATATAGCTACTCTATCCTCTCAGGGTTAATTCCACTGAGAATAAGGTTTAAATATCACCTCTTATTGGTCTCTTCCTCTCCTTCTTATAATAGTATTCATCCCCTCCCCTTCCCATGCTCTCTTTGTGTGGTATAGAATATCCTATTTTTCTTATTCATTCAAGTTTCTCTTGGTGTCATCTACTATTTACCCCTCTTTTTCCTCCCACCCTGTCTCATCTTAGACTATTTAGTGCTCCAACCTCTCCCTAGAAGAATAATCCTTCTATTTACTATAAAAGTGAATACAGTTATTGAAAATTACACATAACATTTCTCCATATAGGAATACAAATAATTTGACCTTATTGAAGACTTCAAAGTGGCAAATTTTAAAATAAGAGTTTTCTTTCTTTCCCCTCTGTTTTTTATTTACCTTTTCATGTTTCTCTTGGTTTTTGTGCTTTCCATTTAGTCCTGGTCTATTCTGTGCAAATACTTGGAAGTCATCTATCTTGTTGAATGCCCATACTTTCCCCTGGAAGTATATAGTCATTTTGATGGGTAGATGATCCTTGGTTGTAGACCCAGTTCTCTTGCCTTTCTGAATATCATATTCCAAGCCTTGCGATCTTTTAGTGTGGAGGCTACCAGATCCTAATTGTTGCTCCTTGATATCTGAATTGTCTCTTTCTGGCTTTTTGTAATATTTTTTCTTTTACTTGGAAGCTCTTGAATTTGGCTATTATATTCCTGGGGGTTGTATTTTCAGGGTTTAGTGTAGAGGATGATCTATGGATCCTTTCAATGTCTATATTGCCCTCTTATTGTAGAACTTCAGGGCAATTTTGCTGAATTATTTCTTTTAGTATGGAGTCCAAATTTCTATTAATTTCTGCTTTTTCAGGTAGATCAATGATTCTCAAATTGTCTCTTCTAGACCTGTTTTCTTGGTCTATTAACTTCTCATTGAGATATTTAATGTTTCCTTCGATTTTGTTAGTCTTTTTACATTGGTTTATTAATTCTTGTTGTCTTATGAGATCATTGGCTTCTACTTGCTCAATTCTGGTCTTTAGAGACTGGTTTTTGGCTAAAATATTTTGGTTTTCCTTTTCAATCTGGTCTATCTTGTTCTTCAAGGCTTCCAGATGGTCATTTCTGGTCTTCAATTTGCTTATGAATTTGTTTGATTTCTGACCTTCATTTTCCAGTTGCCAAATTCTGCCTTTTAAACTGTTATTTTCTTGCCATATCTCTTCCATCTTTCTTATGATCTCAGATTTGAACTCTTCAAGATCTTTTGACCCATTTTCACTTTTTTGGGAAGGTTTGGATGACTTTAATTGTTTGTCCTCCTCTGTTTTCTGGTTTTTTTTCTGTCCAGAAGTTATCAAGTGTTAGAGTTTTTTCTTTGTCTTCTTGTTTATTTCTTGGGCTTTGGTTGGCATCATTATGCTTTATCTGCCAGAAGTTGGAGTAAGGCAATCTGATTCTTTTTGTATGGAGTTAGGGAGCAGTTTTTGCCTGAGGCTACTTTGTGAGTCTCCTGGTTTCTCCAGGGACCCTCCTAAGGTCTCTGGTATAGCTGTTTTCAGGGTCGAGCTCCCACGTTCCCAGCCAGCAGCTCAGAGCCCAGAACTTTGCCCACGTTTGCTCCTCTCCCTGGGGTTTTCACCCCTGAGTCTGAGCGAGCTGGGAGCTGCTGCTGCCTCTCTCATCCCCACTCTAGTGTCCAAGGTCAGAGTTTTCCAGTCTCCTGGGGTCTCTGGTCTAGCTGTTTTCAAGGTCAAGCCCCCATGGTCCTAGCTGGCTGCCCAGAGAACTTGGCCCATGCTTATTCCACCACCTGAGGTTTCCCCCCCTGAGTCTGAGCATGCTGGGAGCTGCTGCTGCCTCTCTAGGCCCCACTCCCGTGTCCAAGGTCTGAGTTTTCCAGCCACCTGGGATTTTAGGTCTTGTTACTCTCAGGGGCAAGCTCCTAGTGGTGCCAGTAAGTTGCCAAGGAGCTAGATTTTGTGCCCCAGCTGGCTCTAAATCTGGAACACAGCCTCTGCCTCTGTTACTGTGAGTGGGGTCGGGTAGGCTTGATCTGCTCACATTTTGATGAGAGCTTTTTCCACCCCTTATAGCTAGGAAGTGCCCATATTCCACATACTTTCTATACTACACCCTATTGTGGGGTCCCTTCTTTCATCTGGATTTTGTTTTCTTGTCCTTTGGAGGTATGCTATATCTGTTTGTAAGGAGAGAAAGTTGCCCTGCCTCTACTCTGCCACCATCTTAACCAGGAAGACATGTGTATTTCTTGTAGACAACATATGGTAGGATTTTGTTTTCTAATCCACTCTTCTATTTACTTCTGTTTTATGGGTGAGTTCATCCCATTCACATTCAGAGTTATAATTATCAGCTGTGTGTTCCCCAAAATTTTGATATCCTCTCCTAGTTCTGACTCTTCTTCTTACCCTACTCCTTTTTAAAACAATGCTTTGTTTTAAATCAGTCCCCCTTATTGCCTCTCTTAGTTTATTTCCCTTTCCACCCCCTCCTTTTTTGTTCCCCTTTTTTATTTTTAAGGCCTAATGAACTTCCTCCCTCCTCTTTTCCCCTCCCTTTTTTGACTCTGCTCCCTTTGGTTTATCCTTTCTGGCTTTCTCTGTAAGGTTAGATAGAATCCTATATCCCAATGGATATAGCTTCCATCTCTGGATTAATTCCACTGAGAGTAGAGTTTAAATATTATGTATTAATGCTCTCTCCCTCTCTTTCTTATAATAGTATTCATCGACTCCCATTCTCATGCTCTCTTTGTGTGGTATAGAATATCCTATTTTTCTTATATATTCAACATTCTCTTGGTGCCATCTACTATTCCCCCCTCTTTTTTTCTTGTATAATCTTATACCATTTAGTATTCCAACCTCTCCTTATGAATAATTTTTCTAATTACTATAATAATGAACACACTTTGTGAAAATTACACAAATTTTTCTCCATAAAGCAATACAAATAATTTGACCTTATTGAAGTCTTTAAAGTGGCAAATTTTAAAATAAGAATTTACTTTCTTTCCCCTCTGTTTCTTATTTACCTTTTCATGTTTCTCTTGGTTTTTGTGCTTGGATATCAAATTTTCCATTTAGTCCTGGTCTTTTCTGTGCAAATACTTGGAAATCTTCTATCATGTTGAATGCCCATACTTTCCCCTGGAAGTATATAGTCAGTTTGATAGGTAGGTGATCCTTTGTTGTAGACCCAGTTCTCTTGCCTTTCTGAATATCATATTTCAAGCCTTGTGGTCTTTTAGTATGGAGGCTGCCAGATCCTGTGTGATCCTGATTGATGCTCCTTGATATCGAATTGTCTGTTTCTGGCTTCTTGTAATATTTTTTCTTTAACTTGGAAGCTCTTGAATTTGCAATTATATTCCTGGAGGTTTGTCTTTTGAGAGTTTAGTGTAGAGGGTGATCTATGGATTCTTTCCATGTCTAATTTGCCCTCTTGTTGAAGAACATCAGTACAGTTTTCTTGGATAATTTTTTGTAGTATGGTGTCCAAATTTCTATTAATTTCTAATTTTTCCAAAAGATGAATGATTCTCAAATTGTCTCTTCTAGACCTGTTTTCTTGATCTGTATTCCTCTCAGTTAGATATTTCATGTTTCTTTTTATTTTATCAGTCTTTTGACTTTTCTTTTTTAGTTCTTGCTGTCTTTTGAGATCATTTGCTTCTTCTTGCTCAATTCTAGTCTTTAGAGACTGGTTTTCTGTTATAACCTTTTGATTTTCCTTTTGAATTTGGTCTATCCTGTTTCCAGCTGTTTGATTTTGGTCCCCAATTTGCTTATCAATTCTTTTGATTTGGGGGCATCTTTCTCCAATTAGGAGTTTCTGTATTTTAACCTGTTAATTTCCTTTTGAGCTATTTCCCACTTCTCTCACCAAATCTCTTCTATCTTTCTCATGATCTCAGATTTGAACTCTTCAAGAGCTTGTGACCAATTTTCATTTTTTGGGGAAAGTTTGGATGTGATTACCTGTTTGTCCTCCTTTACTGTCTTCTCTCTTGCCTGGATTGTTTCTGTGTAAAAGTTATCGACTGTTAAAGCTTTCTTCTTGTTCTTTCTCTTGGGTTTTTCTTGGGCATTGCTTGCTATTGTTATTATGCTGTTTATCTTTCTCAGTCAGAAGTCTGGGTGAGGCAGGCAGGCTCCCTGTCTATTGAGATGTAGAACAGTTTTTGCCTGAGTCACAGCTCAGTGCTGCCCTTCTCAGCTTTATCCATGTGCCCACAACCTGTGCTCTTTAAGCTCCTGGGGCCCCAAGTCTAGCTGTTCTGAGGGCCAAGCCTCCTGTTGGTTCCCTTTCTTACTCCTCTGCCTGAGGCTCCTTTAAGAGTCTAAGGGTGCTGCTTCCACATTCAGGCACCCTTCTGCACTAGGTCCCTGCGCAAGGTACCCATCCAGGGTCCACCATCAAGGTTTGAATTCAAAGTCTGTGTTCTTTAGCCTCTTGGGGCCTTAAATCATGCTGCTTTCAGGAGCCAACCCTTTGTTGTCTCAAGTAGCTACCAAGAACTTAATGAATGCCCCAAGCTTGCTTTAACTCTTGTGGGCTGGCTTTGGCACTGTAGGTGATGTGTGTGTGTGTGTGTGTGTGTGTGTGTGTGTGTGTGTGTGTGTGT